>NW_027552759.1:0-59432 GCF_045843805.1 Urocitellus parryii | reverse complement strand
CGGTTACTGCAAAGGAACGGTTTAACCTAGAAGAACGAAATTTGGAGAGCCAAGTGGGATTGGTGTACTGATCATTAAATGGAAGTATCATCAAGATTGGGTGAAAAAATGATTGCTGAGATTTCAGGAAACTCGTAGTTTTTTGGAAGCTTGGCAACCCCTTTGAATGAAAGTGATTCTCGTCAGTCTCTGCTTGGGGCTACTTCCATAGGACACAAACCATAGCCATAGAACTTGGAACTACATTATTGTGCCACGTTTCAAAGAGCTAGCACAAACCGTGTTTGATTTAGAGTTCCAACTACATGTATCCATATAGGAGAAATCAGAGTGAAACCTAAACATTTAAACGGTTAATGCAAAGTAACGGTTTAACCTAGAAGAACGAAATTTGGTGAGCCTAGTGGAATTGGTGTACTGATCATTAAATGGAAGTATCATCAAGATTGGGTGAAAAAATGTTTGCTGAGATTTCAGGAAACTCGTAGTTTTTTGGAAGCTTGGCAACTCCTTTCAATGAAAGTGATTCTTGTCAGTCTCTGCTTGGGGCTACTTCCATAGGACACAAACCATAGCCATAGAACTTGGAACTACATTATTGTGCCAAGTTTCAAAGAGCTAGCACAAACCGTGTTTGATTTAGAGTCCCAACTACATGTATCCATATAGGAGAAATCAGAGTGAAACCTAAACATGAAAACGGTTACTGCAAAGGAATGGTTTAACCTATCAGAACGAAATTTGGTGATCCAAATGGGATTGGTGTACTGATCATTAAGTGCAAGTATCATCAAGATTGGGTGAAAAAATGTTTGCTGAGATTTCAGGAAACTCGTAGTTTTTTGGAAGCTTGGCAACCCCTTTCAATGAAAGTGATTCTCGTCAGTCTCTGCTTGGGGCTACTTCCATAGGACACAAACCATAGCCATAGAACTTGGAACTACATTATGGTGCCAAGTTTCAAAGAGCTAGCACAAACCACGTTTGATTTAGAGTTCCAACTACATGTATCCATATAGTAAAAAACAGAGTGAAACCTAAACATGAAAACGGTTACTGCAAAGGAACGGTTTAACCTAGAAGAATGAAATGTGGTCACCAAGTGGGACTGGTGTCCTGATCCTTACCTGCAAGTATCATCAAGATTGGGTGAAAAAATGTTTGCTGAGATTTCAGGAAACTCGTAGTTTTTTTGGAAGCTTGGCAACCCCTTTCAATGAAAGTGATTCTCGTCAGTCTCTGCTTGGGGCTACTTCCATAGGACACAAACCATAATCATAGAACTTGGAACTACATTATTGTGCCAAGTTTCAAAGAGCTAGCACAAACCGTGTTTGATTTAGAGTTCCAACTACATGTATCCATATAGGAGAAAACAGAGTGAAACCTAAACATGAAAACGGTTACTGAAAAGGAAGGGTTGAACCTAGAAAAACGAAATTTAGGGAGCCAAGTGGGACTAGTGTACTGATCATTACCTGCAAGTATCATCAAGATTGGGTGAAAAAATGTTTGCTGAGAATTCAGGAAACTCGTAGTTTTTGGGAAGCTTGGCAACCCCTTTCAATGAAAGTGATTCTCGTCAGTCTCGGCTTGGGGCTACTTCCATAGGACACAAACCATAGCCATAGAACTTGGAACTACATTATTGTGCCAAGTTTCAAAGAGCTAGCACAACCCGTGTTTGATTTAGAGTTCCAACTACATGTATCCATATAGGAGAAAACAGAGTGAAACCTAAACATGAAAACGGTTACTGCAAAGGAACGTTTTAACCTAGAAGAACGAAATTTGGTGAGCCAAGTGGGACTGGTGTACTGATCATTACCTGCAAGAATCATCAGGATTGGATGAAAAAATGTTTGCTGAGATTTCAGGAAACTCGTAGTTTTTGGAAGCTTGGCAACCCCTTTCAATGAAAGTGATTCTCGTCAGTCTCTGCTTGGGGCTACTTCCATAGGACACAAACCATAGCCATAGAACTTGGAACTACATTATTGTGCCAAGTTTCAACGAGCTAGCTCAAACCGTGTTTGATTTAGAGTTCCATCTACATGTATCCATATAGGAGAAAACAGAGTGAAACCTAAACATGAAAACGGTTACTGCAAAGGAACGGTTTAACCTAGAAGAACGAAATTTGGTGATCCAAATGGGAATGGTGTACTGATCATTAAGTGGAAGTATCATCAAGATTGGGTGAAAAAATGATTGCTGAGATTTCAGGAAACTCGTAGTTTTTTGGAAGCTTGGCAACCCCTTTCAATGAAAGTGATTCTCGTCAGTCTCTGCTTGGGGCTACTTCCATAGGACACAAACCATAGCCATAGAACTTGGAACTACATTATTGTGCCAAGATTCAAAGAGCTAGCACAAACCGTGTTTGATTTACAGTTCCAACTACATGTATCCACATTGGAGAAAAGAGAGTGAAACCTAAACATGAAAACGTTTACTGCAAAGGAACGGTTTAACCTAGAAGAACGAAATTTGGTCACCAAGTGGGACTAGTGTACTGATCATTACCTGCAAGTATCATCAAGATTGGGTGAAAAAATGTTTGCTGAGAATTCAGGAAACTCGTAGTTTTTTGGAAGCTTGGCAACCCCTTTGAATGAAAGTGATTCTCGTCAGTCTCTGCTTGGGGCTACTACCATAGGACACAAACCTTAGCCATAGAACTTGGAACTACATTATTGTCCCAAGTTTCAAAGAGCTAGCACAAACCGTGTTTGAGTTAGAGTTCCAACTACATGTATCCATATAGGAGAAATCAGAGTGAAACCTAAACATTAAAACGGTTACTGCAAAGGAATGGTTTAACCTAGAAGAACGAAATTTGGTGAGCCTAGTGGGATTGGTGTACTGATCATTAAATGGAAGTATCATCAAGATTGGGTGAAAAAATGTTTGCTGAGATTTCATGAAACTCTTAGTTGTTTGAAAGCTTGGAGACCCCTTTCAATGAAAGTGATTCTCGTCAGTCTCTGCTTGGGGCTACTTCCATAGGACACAAACCTTAGCCATAGAACTTGGAACTACATTATGGTGCCAAGTTTCAAAGAGCTAGCACAAACCACGTTTGATTTAGAGTTCCAACTACATGTATCCATATAGGAGAAAACAGAGTGAAACCTAAACATGTAAACGGTTCCTGCAAAGGAACGGTTTAACCTAGAAGAACGAAATTTGGTGATCCAAATGGGATTGGTGTACTGATCATTAAGTGGAAGTATCATCCAGATTGGGTGAAAAAATGATTGCTGAGATTTCAGGAAACTCGTAGTTTTTTGGAAGCTTGGCAACCCCTTTGAATGAAAGTGATTCTCGTCAGTCTCTGCTTGGGGCTACTTCCATAGGACACAAACCTTAGCCATAGAACTTGGAACTACATTATGGTGCCAAGTTTCAAAGAGCTATCACAAACCACGTTTGAATTCGAGTTCCAACTACATGTATCCATATAGGAGAAAACAGAGTGAAACCTAAACATGAAAACGGTTACTGCAAAGGAACGGTTTAAACTAGAAGAACGAAATTTGGTGATCCAAATGAGATTGGTGTACTGATCATTAAGTGGAAGTATCATCAAGATTCGGTGAAAAAATGATTGCTGAGATTTCAGGAAACTCGTAGTTTTTTGGAAGCTTGGCAACCCCTTTCAATGAAAGTGATTCTCGTCAGTCTCTGTAGGGGCTACTTCCATAGGACACAAACCATAGCCATAGAACTTGGAACTACTTTATTGTGCCACGTTTCAAAGAGCTAGCACAAACCGTGTTTGATTTAGAGTTCCAACTACATGTATCCATATAGGAGAAAACAGAGTGAAACCTAAACATGAAAACGGTTACTGCAAAGGAACGGTTTAACCTAGAAGAACGAAATTTGGAGAGCCAAGTGGGATTGGTGTACTGATCATTAAATGGAAGTATCATCAAGATTGGGTGAAAAAATGATTGCTGAGATTTCAGGAAACTCGTAGTTTTTTGGAAGCTTGGCAACCCCTTTGAATGAAAGTGATTCTCGTCAGTCTCTGCTTGGGGCTACTTCCATAGGACACAAACCATAGCCATAGAACTTGGAACTACATTATTGTGCCACGTTTCAAAGAGCTAGCACAAACCGTGTTTGATTTAGAGTTCCAACTACATGTATCCATATAGGAGAAAACAGAGTGAAACCTAAACATGAAAACGGTTACTGCAAAGGAACGGTTTAACCTAGAAGAACGAAATTTGGAGAGCCAAGTGGGATTGGTGTACTGATCATTAAATGGAAGTATCATCAAGATTGGGTGAAAAAATGATTGCTGAGATTTCAGGAAACTCGTAGTTTTTTGGAAGCTTGGCAACCCCTTTGAATGAAAGTGATTCTCATCAGTCTCTGCTTTGGGCTACTTCCATAGGACACAAACCATAGCCATAGAACTTGGAACTACATTATTGTGCCAAGTTTCAAACAGATAGCACAAACCACGTTTGATTTAGAGTTCCAACTACATGTATCCATATATGAGAAAACAGAGTGAAACCTAAACATGAAAACGGTTACTGCAAAGGAACGGTTTAACCTAGAAGAACGAAATTCGGTGAGCCAAGTGTGACTGGTGTCCTGATCCTTACCTGCAAGTATCATCAAGATTGGGTGAAAAAATGTTTGCTGAGAATTCAGGAAACTCGTACTTTTTTGGAAGCTTCGCAACCCCTTTCAATGAAAGTGATTATCGTCAGTCTCTGCTTGGGGCTACTTCCATAGGACACAAACCATAATCATAGAACGTGGAACTACATTATTGTGCCAAGTTTCAAAGAGCTAGCACAAACCGTGTTTGATTAAGAGTTCCAACTACATGTATCCATATAGGAGAAAACAGAGTGAAACCTAAACATGAAAACGGTTACTGCAAAGGAACGGTTTAACCTAGAAGAACGAAATTCGGTGAGCCTAGTGGGATTGGTGTACTGATCATTACCTGCAAGTATCATCAAGATTGGGTGAAAAAATGTTTGCTGACATTTCAAGAAACTCGTAGGTTTTGGTAGCTTGGCAACCCCTTTGAATGAAAGTGATTCTCATCAGTCTCTGCTTGGGGCTACTTCCATAGGACACAAACCATAGCCATAGAACTTGGAACTACATTATTGTGCCAAGTTTCAAAGAGCTAGCACAAACCGTGTTTGATTTAGAGTTCCAAATACATGTATCCATATAGGAGAAAACAGAGTGAAACCTAAACATGAAAGCGGTTACTGCAAAGGAACGGTTTAACCTAGAAGAATGAAATTTGGTCACCAAGTGGGACTGGTGTCCTGATCCTTACCTGCAAGTATCATCAAGATTGGGTGAAAAAATGTTTGCTGAGATTTCAGGAAACTCGTAGTTTTTTTGGAAGCTTGGCAAACCCTTTCAATGAAAGTGATTCTCGTCAGTCTCTGCTTGGGGCTACTTCCATAGGACACAAACCATAATCATAGAACTTGGAACTACATTATGTGCCAAGTTTCAAAGAGCTAGCACAAACCGTGTTTGATTTAGAGTTCCAACTACATGTATCCATATAGGAGAAAACAGAGTGAAACCTAAACATGAAAACGGTTACTGCAAAGGAACGGTTTAACCTAGAAGAACGAAATTTGGGGAGCCAAGTGGGACTAGTGTACTGATCATTACCTGCAAGTATCATCAAGATTGGGTGAAAAAATGTTTGCTGAGAATTCAGGAAACTCGTACTTTTTTGGAAGCTCGGCAACCCCTTTCAATGAAAGTGATTATCGTCAGTCTCTGCTTGGGGCTACTTCCATAGGACACAAACCATAATCATAGAACGTGGAACTACATTATTGTGCCAAGTTTCAAAGAGCTAGCACAAACCGTGTTTGATTTAGAGTTCCAACTACATGTATCCATATAGGAGAAAACAGAGTGAAACCTAAACATGAAAACGGTTACTGCAAAGGAACGGTTTAACCTAGAAGAACGAAATTTGGTGAGCATAGTGGGATTGGTGTACTGATCATTAAATGGAAGTATCATCAAGATTGGGTGAAAAAATGTTTGCTGAGATTTCAGGAAACTCGTAGTTTTTTGGAATCTTGGCAACCCCTTTCAATGAAAGTGATTCTCGTCAGTCTCTGCTTGGGGCTACTCCCATAGGACACAAACCATAGCCATAGAACTTGGAACTACATTATTGTGCCAAGTTTCAAAGAGCTAGCACAAACCGTGTTTGATTTAGAGTTCCAACTACGTGTATCCATATAGGAGAAAACAGAGTGAAACCTAAACATGAAAACGGTTCCTGCAAAGGAACGGTTTAACCTAGAAGAACGAAATTTGGGGAGCCAAGTGGGACTAGTGTACTGATCATTCCCTGCAAGTATCATCAAGATTGGGTGAAAAAATGTTTGCTGAGAATTCAGGAAACTCGTAGTTTTTTGGAAGCTTGGCAACCCCTTTCAATGAAAGTGATTCTCGTCAGTCTCTGCTTGGGGCTACTTCCATAGGACACAAACCTTAGCCATAGAACTTGGAACTACATTATGGTGCCAAGTTTCAAAGAGCTAGCACAAACCACGTTTGATTTAGAGTTCCAACTACATGTATCCATATAGGGGAAAACAGAGTGAAACCTAAACATGTAAACGGTTCCTACAAAGGAACGGTTTAACCTAGAAGAACGAAATTTGGTGATCAAAATGGGATTGGTGTACTGATCATTAAGTGGAAGTATGATCAAGATTGGGTTAAAAAATGATTGCTGAGATTTCAGGAAACTCGTAGTTTTTTGGAAGCTTGGCAACCCATTTCAATGAAAGTGATTCTCGTCAGTCTCTGCTTGGGGCTACTTCCATAGGACACAAACCTTAGCCATAGAACTTGGAACTACATTATGGTGCCAAGTTTCAAAGAGCTAGCACAAACCACGTTTGATTTAGACTTCCAACTACATGTATCCATATAGGAGAAAACAGAGTGAAACCTAAACATGAAAACGGTTACTGAAAAGGAAAGGTTTAACCTAGAAGAACGAAATTTGGAGAGCCAAGAGGGATTGGTGTACTGATCATTAAATGGAAGTATCATCAAGATTGGGTGAAAAAATGATTGCTGAGATTTCAGGAAACTTGTAGTTTTTTGGAAGCTTGGCAACCCCTTTGAATGAAAGTGATTCTCGTCAGTCTCTGCTTGGGGCTACTTCCATAGGACACAAACCATAGCCATAGAACTTGGAACTACATTATTTTGCCACGTTTCAAAGAGCTAGCACAAACCGTGTTTGATTTAGAGTTCCAACTACATGTATCCATATAGGAGAAAACAGAGTGAAACCTAAACATGAAAACGGTTACTGCAAAGGAACGGTTTAACCTAGAAGAACGAAATTTGGAGAGCCAAGTGGGATTGGTGTACTGATCATTAAATTGAAGTATCATCAAGATTGGGTGAAAAAATGATTGCTGAGATTTCAGGAAACTCGTAGTTTTTTGGAAGCTTGGCAACCCCTTTGAATGAAAGTGATTCTCGTCAGTCTCTGCTTGGGGCTACTTCCATAGGACACAAACCATAGCCATAGAACTTGGAACTACATTATTGTGCCAAGTTTCAAAGAGATAGCACAAACCACGTTTGATTTAGAGTTCCAACTACATGTATCCATATATGAGAAAACAGAGTGAAACCTAAACATGAAAACGGTTACTGCAAAGGAACGGTTTAACCTAGAAGAACGAAATTCGGTGAGCCAAGTGTGACTGGTGTCCTGATCCTTTCCTGCAAGTATCATCAAGATTGGGTGAAAAAATGTTTGCTGAGAATTCAGGAAACTCGTACTTTTTTGGAAGCTTCGCAACCCCTTTCAATGAAAGTGATTATCGTCAGTCTCTGCTTGGGGCTACTTCCAAAGGACACAAACCATAATCATAGAACGTGGAACTACATTATTGTGCCAAGTTTCAAAGAGCTAGCACAAACCGTGTTTGATTTAGAGTTCCAACTACATGTATCCATATAGGAGAAAACAGAGTGAAACCTAAACATGAAAACGGTTACTGCAAAGGAACGGTTTAACCTAGAAGAACGAAATTTGGTGAGCCTAGTGGGATTGGTGTACTGATCATTAAATGGAAGTATCATCAAGATTGGGTGAAAAAATGTTTGCTGAGATTTCAGGAAACTCGTAGTTTTTTGGAAGCTGGCAACCCCTTTCAATGAAAGTGATTCTCGTCAGTCTCTGCTTGGGGCTACTTCCATAGGACACAAACCATAGCCATAGAACTTGGAACTACATTATTGTGCCAAGTTTCAAAGAGATAGCACAAACCGTGTTTGATTTAGAGTTCCAACTACATGTATCCATATATGAGAAAACAGAGTGAAACCTAAACATGAAAACGGTTACTGCAAAGGAACGGTTTAACCTAGAAGAACGAAATTCGGTGAGCCTAGTGGGATTGGTGTACTGATCATTACCTGCAAGTATCATCAAGATTGGGTGAAAAAATGTTTGCTGAGATTTCAAGAAACTCGTAGGTTTTGGTAGCTTGGCAACCCCTTTGAATGAAAGTGATTCTCATCAGTCTCTGCTTGGGGCTACTTCCATAGGACACAAACCATAATCATAGAACGTGGAACTACATTATTGTGCCAAGTTTCAAA
The DNA here is from genome assembly GCF_045843805.1 of Urocitellus parryii. Lineage (NCBI taxonomy): Eukaryota > Metazoa > Chordata > Mammalia > Rodentia > Sciuridae > Urocitellus > Urocitellus parryii. Next base: position 50,774 of record NW_027552759.1, on the reverse strand, counting down.
GAGCTAGCACAAACCGTGTTTGATTTAGAGTTCCAAATACATGTATCCATATAGGAGAAAACAGAGTGAAACCTAAACATGAAAACGGTTACTGCAAAGGAACGGTTTAACCTAGAAGAATGAAATTTGGTCACCAAGTGGGACTGGTGTCCTGATCCTTACCTGCAAGTATCATCAAGATTGGGTGAAAAAATGTTTGCTGAGATTTCAGGAAACTCGTAGTTTTTTTGGAAGCTTGGCAAACCCTTTCAATGAAAGTGATTCTCGTCAGTCTCTGCTTGGGGCTACTTCCATAGGACACAAACCATAATCATAGAACTTGGAACTACATTATTGTGCCAAGTTTCAAAGAGCTAGCACAAACCGTGTTTGATTTAGAGTTCCAACTACATGTATCCATATAGGAGAAAACAGAGTGAAACCTAAACATGAAAACGGTTACTGCAAAGGAACGGTTTAACCTAGAAGAACGAAATTTGGGGAGCCAAGTGGGACTAGTGTACTGATCATTACCTGCAAGTATCATCAAGATTGGGTGAAAAAATGTTTGCTGAGAATTCAGGAAACTCATACTTTTTTGGAAGCTTGGCAACCCCGTTCAATGAAAGTGATTATCGTCAGTCTCTGCTTGGGGCTACTTCCATAGGACACAAACCATAATCATAGAACGTGGAACTACATTATTGTGCCAAGTTTCAAAGAGCTAGCACAAACCGTGTTTGATTTAGAGTTCCAACTACATGTATCCATATAGGAGAAAACAGAGTGAAACCTAAACATGAAAACGGTTACTGCAAAGGAACGGTTTAACCTAGAAGAAAGAAATTTGGTGAGCATAGTGGGATTGGTGTACTGATCATTAAATGGAAGTATCATCAAGATTGGGTGAAAAAATGTTTGCTGAGATTTCAGGAAACTCGTAGTTTTTTGGAATCTTGGCAACCCCTTTCAATGAAAGTGACTCTCGTCAGTCTCTGCTTGGGGCTACTTCCATAGGACACAAACCATAGCCATAGAACTTGGAACTACATTATTGTGCCAAGTTTCAAAGAGCTAGCACAAACCGTGTTTGATTTAGAGTTCCAACTACGTGTATCCATATAGGAGAAAACAGAGTGAAACCTAAACATGAAAACGGTTACTGCAAAGGAACGGTTTAACCTAGAAGAACGAAATTTGGGGAGCCAAGTGGGACTAGTGTACTGATCATTCCCTGCAAGTATCATCAAGATTGGGTGAAAAAATGTTTGCTGAGATTTCAGGAAACTCGTAGTTTTTTGGAAGCTTGGCAACCCCTTTCAATGAAAGTGATTCTCGTCAGTCTCTGCTTGGGGCTACTTCCATAGGACACAAACCTTAGCCATAGAACTTGGAACTACATTATGGTGCCAAGTTTCAAAGAGCTAGCACAAACCACATTTGATTTAGAGTTCCAACTACATGTATCCATATAGGGGAAAACAGAGTGAAACCTAAACATGTAAACGGTTCCTACAAAGGAACGGTTAAACCTAGAAGAACGAAATTTGGTGATCAAAATGGGATTGGTGTACTGATCATTAAGTGGAAGTATGATCAAGATTGGGTTAAAAATGATTGCTGAGATTTCAGGAAACTCGTAGTTTTTTGGAAGCTTGGCAACCCATTTCGATGAAAGTGATTCTCGTCAGTCTCTGCTTGGGGCTACTTCCATAGGACACAAACCTTAGCCATAGAACTTGGAACTACATTATGGTGCCAAGTTTCAAAGAGCTAGCACAAACCACGTTTGATTTAGACTTCCAACTACATGTATACATATAGGAGAAAACAGAGTGAAACCTAAACATGAAAACGGTTACTGAAAAGGAAAGGTTTAACCTAGAAGAACGAAATTCGGTGAGCCAAGTGTGACTGGTGTACTGATCATTACCTGCAAGTATCATCAAGATTGGGTGAAAAAATGTTTGCTGAGATTTCAAGAAACTCGTAGGTTTTGGTAGCTTGGCAACCCCTTTGAATGAAAGTGATTCTCATCAGTCTCTGCTTGGGGCTACTTCCATAGGACACAAACCATAGCCATAGAACTTGGAACTACATTATTGTGCCACGTTTCAAAGAGCTAGCACAAACCGTGTTTGATTTAGAGTTCCAACTACATGTATCCATATAGGAGAAAACAGAGTGAAACCTAAACATGAAAAGGGTTACTGCAAAGGAACGGTTTAACCTAGAAGAACGAAATTTGGTCACCAAGTGGGACTGGTGTCCTGATCCTTACCTGCAAGTATCATCAAGATTGGGTGCAAAAATGATTGCTGAGATTTCAGGAAACTCGTATTTTTTTGGAAGCTTGGCAACCCCTTTCAATGAAAGTGATTCTCGTCAGTCTCTGCTTGGGGCTACTTCCATAGGACACAAACCATAATCATAGAACTTGGAACGACATTATTGTGCCAAGTTTCAAAGAGCTAGCACAAACCGTGTTTGATTTAGAGTTCCAACTACATGTATCCATATAGGAGAAAACAGAGTGAAACCTAAACATGAAAACGGTTACTGAAAAGGAACGGTTTAACCTAGAAGAACGAAATTTGGTGAGCCTAGTGGAATTGGTGTACTGATCATTAAATGGAAGTATCATCAAGATTGGGTGAAAAAATGTTTGCTGAGATTTCAGGAAACTCGTAGTTTTTTGGAAGCTTGGCAACCCCTTTCAATGAAAGTGATTCTCGTCAGTCTCTGCTTGGGGCTACTTCCATAGGACACAAACCATAGCCATAGAACTTGGAACTACATTATGGTGCCAAGTTTCAAAGAGCTAGCACAAACCACGTTTGACTTAGAGTTCCAACTACATGTATCCATATAGGAGAAAACAGAGTGAAACCTAAACATGTAAACGGTTACTGCAAAGGAACGGTTTAACCTAGAAGAACGAAATTTGGTGATCCAAATGGGATTGGTGTACTGATCATTACCTGCAAGTATCATCAAGATTTGGTGAAAAAATGTTTGCTGAGATTTCAGGAAACTCGTAGTTTTTTGGAAGCTTGGCAACCCTTTGAATGAAAGTGATTCTGGTCAGTCTCTGCTTGGGGCTACTTCCAAAGGACACAAACAATAGCCATAGAAATTGGAACTACATTATTCTGCCAACTTTCAAAGAGCTAGCACAAACCGTGTTTGATTTAGAGTTCCAACTACATGTATCCATATAGGAAAAAACAGAGTGAAACCTAAACATGAAAACGGTTACTGCAAAGGAACGGTTTAACCTAGAAGAACGAAATTCGGTGAGCCAAGTGGTACGGCTGTACTGATAATTACCTGCAAGTATCATCAAGATTGGGTGAAAAAATGTTTGCTGAGATTTCAAGAAACTCGTAGGTTTTTGTAGCTTGGCAACCCCTTTGAATGAAAGTGATTCTCATCAGTCTCTGCATGGGGCTACTTCCATAGGACACAAACCATAGCCATAGAACTTGGAACTACATTATTGTGCCAAGTTTCAAAGAGCTAGCACAAACCGTGTTTGATTTAGAGTTCCAACTACATGTATCCATATAGGAGAAATCAGAGTGAAACCTAAACATGAAAACGGTTACTGAAAAGGAACGGTTTAACCTAGAAGAACGAAATTTGGTGAGCCTAGTGGGATTGGTGTACTGATCATTAAATGGAAGTATCATCAAGATTGGGTGAAAAAATGTTTGCTGAGATTTCAGGAAACTCGTAGTTTTTGGAAGCTTGGCAACCCCTTTCAATGAAAGTGATTCTCGTCAGTCTCTGCTTGGGGCTACTTCCATAGGACACAAACCTTAGCCATAGAACTTGGAACTACATTATTGTGCCAAGTTTCAAACAGCTAGCACAAACCGTGTTTGATTTAGAGTTCCAACTACATTTATCCATATAGGAGAAAACGAGTGAAACCTAAACATGAAAACGGTTACTGCAAAGGAACGGTTTAACCTAGAAGAACGAAATTTGGTCACCAAGTGGGACTGGTGTCCTGATCCTTACCTGCAAGTATCATCAAGATTGGGTGAAAAAATGTTTGCTGAGATTTCAGGAAACTCGTATTTTTTTGGAAGCTTGGCAACCCCTTTCAATGAAAGTGATTCTCGTCAGTCTCTGCTTGGGGCTACTTCCGTAGGACACAAACCATAATCATAGAACTTGGAACGACATTATTGTGCCAAGTTTCAAAGAGCTAGCACAAACCGTGTTTGATTTAGAGTTCCAACTACATGTATCCATATATGAGAAAACAGAGTGAAACCTAACCATGAAAACGGTTACTGCAAAGGAACGGTTTAACCTAGAAGAACGAAATTTGGGGAGCCAAGTGGGACTAGTGTACTGATCATTACCTGCAAGTATCATCAAGATTGGGTGAAAAAATGTTTGCTGAGAATTCAGGAAACCCGTAGTTTTTTGGAAGCTTGGCAACCCCTTTCAATGAAAGTGATTCTCGTCAGTCTCTGCTTGGGGCTACTACCATAGGACACAAACCTTAGCCATAGAACTTGGAACTACATTATTGTGCCAAGTTTCAAAGAGCTAGTACAAACCGTGTTTGATTTAGAGTTCCAACTACATGTATCCATATAGGGGAAATCAGAGTGAAACCTAAACATGAAAACGGTTACTGAAAAGGAACGGTTTAACCTAGAAGAACGAAATTTGGTGAGCCTAGTGGGATTGGTGTACTGATCATTAAATGGAAGTATCATCAAGATTGGGTGAAAAAATGTTTGCTGAGATTTCAGGAAACTCGTAGTTTTTTGGAAGCTTGGCAACCCCTTTCAATGAAAGTGATTCTCGTCAGTCTCTGCTTGGGGCTACTTCCATAGGACACAAACCTTAGCCATAGAACTTGGAACTACATTATGGTGCCAAGTTTCAAAGAGCTAGCACAAACCACGTTTGACTTAGAGTTCCAACTACATGTATCCATATAGGAGAAAACAGAGTGAAACCTAAACATGTAAACGGTTACTGCAAAGGAACGGTTTAACCTAGAAGAACGAAATTTGGTGATCCAAATGGGATTGGTGTACTGATCATTAAGTGGAAGTATCATCAAGATTGGGTGAAAAAATGATTGCTGAGATTTCAGGAAACTCGTAGTTTTTTGGAAGCTTGGCAACCCCTTTCAATGAAAGTGATTCTCATCAGTCTCTGCTTGGGGCTACTTCCATAGGACACAAACCATAGCCATAGAACTAGGAACTACATTATTGTGCCACGTTTCAAAGAGCTTGCACAAACCGTGTTTGATTTAGAGTTCCAACTACATGTATCCATATAGGAGAAAACAGAGTGAAACCTAAACATGAAAACGGTTACTGCAAAGGAACGGTTTAACCTAGAAAGCGAAATTTTACAGACAAGTGGGATTGGTGTACTGATCATTAAATGGAAGTAACATCAAGATTGGGTGAAAAAATGATTGCTGAGATTCAGGAAACTCGTAGTTTTTTGGAAGCTTGGCAACCCCTTTGAATGAAAGTGATTCTCGTCAGTCTCTGCTTGGGGCTACTTCCATAGGACACAAACCATAGCCATAGAAATTGGAACTACATTATTGTGCCAAGTTTCAAAGAGCTAGCACAAACCGTGTTTGATTTAGAGTTCCAACTACATGTATCCATATAGGAGAAAACAGAGTGAAACCTAAACATGAAAACGGTTACTGCAAAGGAACGGTTTAACCTAGAAGAACGAAATTTGGTCACCAAGTGGGACTGGTGTCCTGATCCTTACCTGCAAGCATCATCAAGATTGGGTGAAAAAAATATTTGCTGATATTTCAGGAAACTCGTAGTTTTTTTGGAAGCTTGGCAACCCTTTGAATGAAAGTGATTCTCGTCAGTCTCTGCTTGGGGCTACTTCCATAGGACACAAACCATAGCCATAGAACTTGGAACTACATTATTGTGCCAAGTTTCAAAGAGATACCACAAACCGTGTTTGATTTAGAGTTCCAACTACATGTATCCATATAGGAGAAAACAGAGTGAAACCTAAACATGAAAACGGTTACTGCAAAGGAACGGTTTAACCTAGAAGAACGAAATTCGGTGAGCCAAGTGTGACTGGTGTACTGATCATTAACTGCAAGTATCATCAAGATTGGGTGAAAAAATGTTTGCTGAGATTTCAAGAAACTCGTAGGTTTCTGTACCTTGGCAACCCTTTGAATGAAAGTGATTCTCATCAGTCTCTGCATGGGGCTACTTCCATAGGACACAAACCATAGCCATAGAACTTGGAACTACATTATTTTGCCAAGTTTCAAAGAGCTAGCACAAACCGTGTTTGATTTAGAGTTCCAACTACATGTATCCATATAGGAGAAATCAGAGTGAAACCTAAACATGAAAACGGTTACTGAAAAGGAACGGTTTAACCTAGAAGAACGAAATTTGGTGAGCCTAGTGGGATTGGTGTACTGATCATTAAATGGAAGTATCATCAAGATTGGGTGAAAAAATGTTTGCTGAGATTTCAGGAAACTCGTAGTTTTTTGGAAGCTTGGCAACCCCTTTCAATGAAAGTGATTCTCGTCAGTCTCTGCTTGGGGCTACTTCCATAGGACACAAACCTTAGCCATAGAACTTGGAACTATATTATGGTGCCAAGTTTCAAAGAGCTAGCACAAACCACGTTTGACTTAGAGTTCCAACTACATGTATCCATATAGGAGAAAACAGATTGAAACCTAAACATGTAAACGGTTACTGCAAAGGAACGGTTTAACCTAGAAGAACGAAATTTGGTCACCAAGTGGGACTGGTGTCCTGATCCTTACCTGCAAGTATCATCAAGATTGGGTGAAAAAATATTTGCTGATATTTCAGGAAACTCGTAGTTTTTTGGAAGCTTGGCAACCCTTTGAATGAAAGTGATTCTCGTCAGTCTCTGCTTGGGGCTACTTCCATAGGACACAAACCATAGCCATAGAACTTGGAACTACATTATTGTGCCAAGTTTCAAAAGAGATACCACAAACCGTGTTTGATTTAGAGTTCCAACTACATGTATCCATATAGGAGAAAACAGAGTGAAACCTAAACATGAAAACGGTTACTGCAAAGGAACGGTTTAACCTAGAAGAACGAAATTCGGTGAGCCAAGTGTGACTGGTGTACTGATCATTAACTGCAAGTATCATCAAGATTGGGTGAAAAAATGTTTGCTGAGATTTCTAGAAACTCGTAGGTTTCTGTAGCTTGGCAACCCCTTTGAATGAAAGTGATTCTCATCAGTCTCTGCATGGGGCTACTTCCATAGGACACAAACCATAGCCATAGAACTTGGAACTACATTATTGTGCCAAGTTTCAAAGAGCTAGCACAAACCGTGTTTGATTTAGAGTTCCAACTACATGTATCCATATAGGAGAAATCAGAGTGAAACCTAAACATGAAAACGGTTACTGCAAAGGAACGGTTTAACCTAGAAGAACGAAATTTGGTGATCCTAGTGGGATTGGTGTACTGATCATTAAATGGAAGTATCATCAAGATTGGGTGAAAAAATGTTTGCTGAGATTTCAGGAAACTCGTAGTTTTTTGGAAGCTTGGCAACCCCTTTCAATGAAAGTGATTCTCGTCAGTCTCTGCTTGGGGCTACTTCCATAGGACACAAACCTTAGCCATAGAACTTGGAACTACATTATGGTGCCAAGTTTCAAAGAGCTAGCACAAACCACGTTTGACTTAGAGTTCCAACTACATGTATCCATATAGGAGAAAACAGAGTGAAACCTAAACATGTAAACGGTTACTGCAAAGGAAAAGGTTTAACCTAGAAGAACGAAATTTGTTGATCCAAATGGGATTGGTGTACTGATCATTAAGTGGAAGTATCATCAAGATTGGGTGAAAAAATGATTGCTGAGATTTCAGGAAACTCGTAGTTTTTTGGAAGCCTGGCAACCCCTTTCAATGAAACTGATTCTCGTCAGTCTCTGCTTGGGGCTACTTCCATAGGACACAAACCATAGCCATACAACTTGGAACTACATTATTGTGCCAAGTTTCAAAGAGCTAGTACAAACCTTGTTTGATTTAGAGTTCCAAATACATGTATCCATATAGGAGAAAACAGAGTGAATCCTAAACATGAAAACGGTTGCTGCAAAGGAACGTTTTAACCTTGAAGAACGAAATTTGGTGAGCCAAGTGGGACTGGTGTACTGATCATTACCTGCAAGTATCATCAAGATTGGGTGAAAAAATATTTGCTGATATTTCAGGAAACTCGTAGTTTTTTGGAAGCTTGGCAACCCTTTGAATGAAAGTGATTCTCGTCAGTCTCTGCTTGGGGCTACTTCCATAGGACACAAACCATAGCCATAGAACTTGGAACTACATTATTGTGCCAAGTTTCAAAGAGATACCACAAACCGTGTTTGATTTAGAGTTCCAACTACATGTATCCATATAGGAGAAAACAGAGTGAAACCTAAACATGAAAACGGTTACTGCAAAGGAACGGTTTAACCTAGAAGAACGAAATTTGGTCACCAAGTGGGACTGGTGTCCTGATCCTTACCTGCAAGTATCATCAAGATTGGGTGAAAAAATGTTTGCTGAGAATTCAGGAAACTCGTACTTTTTTGGAAGCTTTGCAACCCCTTTCAATGAAAGTGATTATCGTCAGTCTCTGCTTGGGGCTACTTCCATAGGACACAAACCATAATCATAGAACGTGGAACTACATTATTGTGCCAAGTTTCAAAGAGCTAGCACAAACCGTGTTTGATTTAGAGTTCCAACTACATGTATCCATATAGGAGAAAACAGAGTGAAACCTAAACATGAAAACGGTTACTGCAAAGGAACGGTTTAACCTAGAAGAAAGAAATTTGGTGAGCATAGTGGGATTGGTGTACTGATCACTAAATGGAAGTATCATCAAGATTGGGTGAAAAAATGTTTGCTGAGATTTCAGGAAACTCGTAGTTTTTTGGAATCTTGGCAACCCCTTTCAATGAAAGTGATTCTCGTCAGTCTCTGCTTGGGGCTATTTCCATAGGACACAAACCATAGCCATAGAACTTGGAACTACATTATTGTGCCAAGTTTCAAAGAGCTAGCACAAACCGTGTTTGATTTAGAGTTCCAACTACATGTATCCATATAGGAGAAAACAGAGTGAAACCTAAACATGAAAACGGTTACTGCAAAGGAACGGTTTAACCTAGAAGAACGAAATTCGGTGAGCCAAGTGTGACTGGTGTACTGATCATTAACTGCAAGTATCATCAAGATTGGGTGAAAAAATGTTTGCTGAGAATTCAGGAAACTCGTAGTTTTTTGGAATCTTGGCAACCCCTTTCAATGAAAGTGATTCTCGTCAGTCTCTGCTTGGGTCTACCTCCATAGGACACAAACCTTAGCCATACAACTTGGAACTACATTATGGTGCCAAGTTTCAAAGAGCTAGCACAAACCACGTTGATTTAGAGTTCCAACTACATGTATCCATATAGGAGAAAACAGAGTGAAACCTAAACATGAAAACGGTTACTGCAAAGGAACGGTTTAACCTAGAAGAACGAAATTTGGTGAGCATAGTGGGATTGGTGTACTGATCATTAAATGGAAGTATCATCAAGATTGGGTGAAAAAATGTTTGCTGAGATTTCAGGAAACTCGTAGTTTTTTGGAATCTTGGCAACCCCTTTCAATGAAAGTGATTCTCGTCAGTCTCTGCTTGGGGCTATTTCCATAGGACACAAACCATAGCCATAGAACTTGGAACTACATTATTGTGCCAAGTTTCAAAGAGCTAGCACAAACCGTGTTTGATTTAGAGTTCCAACTACATGTATCCATATAGGAGAAAACAGAGTGAAACCTAAACATGAAAACGGTTACTGCAAAGGAACGGTTTAACCTAGAAGAACGAAATTCGGTGAGCCAAGTGTGACTGGTGTACTGATCATTAACTGCAAGTATCATCAAGATTGGGTGAAAAAATGTTTGCTGAGATTTCAAGAAACTCGTAGGTTTTTGTAGCTTGGCAACCCCTTTGAATGAAAGTGATTCTCATCAGTCTCTGCATGGGGCTACTTCCATAGGACACAAACCATAGCCATAGAACTTGGAACTACATTATTGTGCCAAGTTTCAAAGAGCTAGCACAAACCGTGTTTGATTTAGAGTTCCAACTACATGTATCCATATAGGAGAAAACAGAGTGAAACCTAAACATGAAAACGGTTACTGCAAAGGAACGGTTTAACCTAGAAGAACGAAATTTGGTCACCAAGTGGGACTGGTGTCCTGATCCTTACCTGCAAGTATCATCAAGATTGGGTGAAAAAATGTTTGCTGAGAATTCAGGAAACTCGTAGTTTTTTGGAATCTTGGCAACCCCTTTCAATGAAAGTGATTCTCGTCAGTCTCTGCTTGGGTCTACCTCCATAGGACACAAACCTTAGCCATACAACTTGGAACTACATTATGGTGCCAAGTTTCAAAGAGCTAGCACAAACCACGTTTGATTTAGAGTTCCAACTACATGTATCCATATAGGAGAAAACAGAGTGAAACCTAAACATGAAAACGGTTACTGCAAAGGAACGGTTTAACCTAGAAGAACGAAATTTGGTCACCAAGTGGGACTGGTGTCCTGATCCTTACCTGCAAGTATCATCAAGATTGGGTGCAAAAATGATTGCTGAGATTTCAGGAAACTCGTAGTTTTTTGGAAGCTTGGCAACCCTTTGAATGAAAGTGATTCTCCTCAGTCTCTGCTTGGGGCTACTTCCATAGGACACAAACCATAGCCATAGAACTTGGAACTACATTATTGTGCCAAGTTTCAAAGAGATACCACAAACCGTGTTTGATTTAGAGTTCCAACTACATGTATCCATATATGAGAAAACAGAGTGAAACCTAAACATGAAAACGGTTACTGCAAAGGAACGGTTTAACCTAGAAGAACGAAATTCGGTGAGCCAAGTGTGACTGGTATACTGATCATTAACTGCAAGTATCATCAAGATTGGGTGAAAAAATGTTTGCTGAGATTTCAAGAAACTCGTAGGTTTTTGTAGCTTGGCAACCCCTTTGAATGAAAGTGATTCTCATCAGTCTCTGCATGGGGCTACTTCCATAGGACACAAACCATAGCCATAGAACTTGGAACTACATTATTGTGCCAAGTTTCAAAGAGCTAGCACAAACCGTGTTTGATTTAGAGTTCCAACTACATGTATCCATATAGGAGAAATCAGAGTGAAACCTAAACATGAAAACGGTTACTGCAAAGGAATGGTTAACCTAGAAGAACGAAATTCGGTGAGCCAAGTGTGACTGGTGTACTGATCATTAACTGCAAGTATCATCAAGATTGGGTGAAAAAATGTTTGCTGAGATTTCAAGAAACTCGTAGGTTTTTGTAGCTTGGCAACCCCTTTGAATGAAAGTGATTCTCATCAGTCTCTGCATGGGGCTACTTCCATAGGACACAAACCATAGCCATAGAACTTGGAACTATATTATTGTGCCAAGTCTCAAAGAGCTAGCACAAACCGTGTTTGATTTAGAGTTCCAACTACATGTATCCATATAGGAGAAATCAGAGTGAAACCTAAACATGAAAACGGTTACTGAAAAGGAACGGTTTAACCTAGAAGAACGAAATTTGGTGAGCCTAGTGGGATTGGTGTACTGATCATTTAATGGAAGTATCATCAAGATTGGGTGAAAAAATGTTTGCTGAGATTTCAGGAAACTCGTAGTTTTTTGGAAGCTTGGCAACCCCTTTCAATGAAAGTGATTCTCGTCAGTCTCTGCTTGGGGCTACTTCCATAGGACACAAACCTTAGCCATAGAACTTGGAACTACATTATGGTGCCAAGTTTCAAAGAGCTAGCACAAACCACGTTTGACTTAGAGTTCCAACTACATGTATCCATATAGGAGAAAACAGAGTGAAACCTAAACATGTAAACGGTTACTGCAAAGGAACGGTTTAACCTAGAAGAACGAAATTTGGTGATCCAAATGGGATTGGTGTACTGATCATTAAGTGGAAGTATCATCCAGATTGGGTGAAAAAATGATTGCTGAGATTTCAGGAAACTCGTAGTTTTTTGGAATCTTGGCAACCCCTTTCAATGAAAGTGATTCTCATCAGTCTCTGCTTGGGGCTACTTCCATAGGACACAAACCATAATCATAGAACGTGGAACTACATTATTGTGCCACGTTTCAAAGAGCTAGCACAATCCGTGTTTGATTTAGAGTTCCAACTACATGTATCCATATAGGAGAAAACAGAGTGAAACCTAAACATGAAAACGGTTACTGCAAAGGAACGGTTTAACCTAGAAGAACGAAATTTGGACAGACAAGTGGGATTGGTGTACTGATCATTAAATGGAAGTATCATCAAGATTGGGTGAAAAAATTATTGCTGAGATTCAGGAAACTCGTAGTTTTTTGGAAGCTTGGCAACCCCTTTCAATGAAAGTGATTCTCGTCAGTCTCTGCTTGGGGCTACTTCCATAGGACACAAACCATAGCCATAGAACTTGGAACTACATTATTGTGCCAAGTTTCAAAGAGCTAGCACAAACCGTGTTTGATTTAGAGTTCCAACTACATGTATCCATATAGGAGAAAACAGAGTGAAACCTAAACATGAAAACGGTTACTGCAAAGGAACGGTTTAACCTAGAAGAACGAAATTTGGTCACCAAGTGGGACTGGTGTCCTGATCCTTACCTGCAAGTATCATCAAGATTGGGTGAAAAAATGTTTGCTGAGAATTCAGGAAACTCGTAGTTTTTTGGAATCTTGGCAACCCCTTTCAATGAAAGTGATTCTCGTCAGTCTCTGCTTGGGTCTACCTCCATAGGACACAAACCTTAGCCATACAACTTGGAACTACATTATGGTGCCAAGTTTCAAAGAGCTAGCACAAACCACGTTTGATTTAGAGTTCCAACTACATGTATCCATATAGGAGAAAACAGAGTGAAACCTAAACATGAAAACGGTTACTGCAAAGGAACGGTTTAACCTAGAAGAACGAAATTTGGTGAGCATAGTGGGATTGGTGTACTGATCATTAAATGGAAGTATCATCAAGATTGGGTGAAAAAATGTTTGCTGAGATTTCAGGAAACTCGTAGTTTTTTGGAATCTTGGCAACCCCTTTCAATGAAAGTGATTCTCGTCAGTCTCTGCTTGGGGCTATTTCCATAGGACACAAACCATAGCCATAGAACTTGGAACTACATTATTGTGCCAAGTTTCAAAGAGCTAGCACAAACCGTGTTTGATTTAGAGTTCCAACTACATGTATCCATATAGGAGAAAACAGAGTGAAACCTAAACATGAAAACGGTTACTGCAAAGGAACGGTTTAACCTAGAAGAACGAAATTCGGTGAGCCAAGTGTGACTGGTGTACTGATCATTAACTGCAAGTATCATCAAGATTGGGTGAAAAAATGTTTGCTGAGATTTCAAGAAACTCGTAGGTTTTTGTAGCTTGGCAACCCCTTTGAATGAAAGTGATTCTCATCAGTCTCTGCATGGGGCTACTTCCATAGGACACAAACCATAGCCATAGAACTTGGAACTACATTATTGTGCCAAGTTTCAAAGAGATACCACAAACCGTGTTTGATTTAGAGTTCCAACTACATGTATCCATATAGGAGAAAACAGAGTGAAACCTAAACATGAAAACGGTTACTGCAAAGGAACGGTTTAACCTAGAAGAACGAAATTTGGTCACCAAGTGGGACTGGTGTCCTGATCCTTACCTGCAAGTATCATCAAGATTGGGTGAAAAAATGTTTGCTGAGAATTCAGGAAACTCGTAGTTTTTTGGAATCTTGGCAACCCCTTTCAATGAAAGTGATTCTCGTCAGTCTCTGCTTGGGTCTACCTCCATAGGACACAAACCTTAGCCATACAACTTGGAACTACATTATGGTGCCAAGTTTCAAAGAGCTAGCACAAACCACGTTTGATTTAGAGTTCCAACTACATGTATCCATATAGGAGAAAACAGAGTGAAACCTAAACATGAAAACGGTTACTGCAAAGGAACGGTTTAACCTAGAAGAACGAAATTTGGTCACCAAGTGGGACTGGTGTCCTGATCCTTACCTGCAAGTATCATCAAGATTGGGTGCAAAAATGATTGCTGAGATTTCAGGAAACTCGTAGTTTTTTGGAAGCTTGGCAACCCTTTGAATGAAAGTGATTCTCGTCAGTCTCTGCTTGGGGCTACTTCCATAGGACACAAACCATAGCCATAGAACTTGGAACTACATTATTGTGCCAAGTTTCAAAGAGATACCACAAACCGTGTTTGATTTAGAGTTCCAACTACATGTATCCATATATGAGAAAACAGAGTGAAACCTAAACATGAAAACGGTTACTGCAAAGGAACGGTTTAACCTAGAAGAACGAAATTCGGTGAGCCAAGTGTGACTGGTATACTGATCATTAACTGCAAGTATCATCAAGATTGGGTGAAAAAATGTTTGCTGAGATTTCAAGAAACTCGTAGGTTTTTGTAGCTTGGCAACCCCTTTGAATGAAAGTGATTCTCATCAGTCTCTGCATGGGGCTACTTCCATAGGACACAAACCATAGCCATAGAACTTGGAACTACATTATTGTGCCAAGTTTCAAAGAGCTAGCACAAACCATGTTTGATTTAGAGTTCCAACTACATGTATCCATATAGGAGAAATCAGAGTGAAACCTAAACATGAAAACGGTTACTGCAAAGGAATGGTTTAACCTAGAAGAACGAAATTCGGTGAGCCAAGTGTGACTGGTGTACTGATCATTAACTGCAAGTATCATCAAGATTGGGTGAAAAAATGTTTGCTGAGATTTCAAGAAACTCGTAGGTTTCTGTAGCTTGGCAACCCCTTTGAATGAAAGTGATTCTCATCAGTCTCTGCATGGGGCTACTTCCATAGGACACAAACCATAGCCATAGAACTTGGAACTACATTATTGTGCCAAGTTTCAAAGAGCTAGCACAAACCGTGTTTGATTTAGAGTTCCAACTACATGTATCCATATAGGAGAAATCAGAGTGAAACCTAAACATGAAAACGGTTACTGCAAAGGAACGGTTTAACCTAGAAGAACGAAATTTGGTGAGCCTAGTGGGATTGGTGTACTGATCATTAAATGGAAGTATCATCAAGATTGGGTGAAAAAATGTTTGCTGAGATTTCAGGAAACTCGTAGTTTTTTGGAAGCTTGGCAACCCCTTTCAATGAAAGTGATTCTCGTCAGTCTCTGCTTGGGGCTACTTCCATAGGACACAAACCTTAGCCATAGAACTTGGAACTACATTATGGTGCCAAGTTTCAAAGAGCTAGCACAAACCACGTTTGACTTAGAGTTCCAACTACATGTATCCATATAGGAGAAAACAGAGTGAAACCTAAACATGTAAACGGTTACTGCAAAGGAACGGTTTAACCTAGAAGAACGAAATTTGGTGATCCAAATGGGATTGGTGTACTGATCATTAAGTGGATGTATCATCAAGATTGGGTGAAAAAATGATTGCTGAGATTTCAGGAAACTCGTAGTTTTTTTGGAATCTTGGCAACCCCTTTCAATGAAAGTGATTCTCATCAGTCTCTTCTTGGGGCTACTTCCATAGGACACAAACCATAATCATAGAACGTGGAACTACATTATTGTGCCACGTTTCAAAGAGCTAGCACAATCCGTGTTTGATTTAGAGTTCCAACTACATGTATCCATATAGGAGAAAACAGAGTGAAACCTAAACATGAAAACGGTTACTGCAAAGGAACGGTTTAACCTAGAAGAACGAAATTTGGACAGAGAAGTGGGATTGGTGTACTGATCATTAAATGGAAGTATCATCAAGATTGGGTGAAAAAATTATTGCTGAGATTCAGGAAACTCGTAGTTTTTTGGAAGCTTGGCAACCCCTTTCAATGAAAGTGATTCTCGTCAGTCTCTGCTTGGGGCTACTTCCATAGGACACAAACCATAGCCATAGAACTTGGAACTACATTATTGTGCCAAGTTTCAAAGAGCTAGCACAAACCGTGTTTGATTTAGAGTTCCAACTACATGTATCCATATAGGAGAAAACAGAGTGAAACCTAAACATGAAAACGGTTACTGCAAAGGAACGGTTTAACCTAGAGGAACGAAATTTGGTCACCAAGTGGGACTGGTGTCCTGATCCTTACCTGCAAGTATCATCAAGATTGGGTGAAAAAATGTTTGCTGAGAATTCAGGAAACTCGTAGTTTTTTGGAATCTTGGCAATCCCTTTCAATGAAAGTGATTCTCGTCAGTCTCTGCTTGGGTCTACCTCCATAGGACACAAACCTTAGCCATACAACTTGGAACTACATTATGGTGCCAAGTTTCAAAGAGCTAGCACAAACCACGTTTGATTTAGAGTTCCAACTACATGTATCCATATAGGAGAAAACAGAGTGAAACCTAAAAACATGAAAACGGTTACTGCAAAGGAACGGTTTAACCTAGAGGAACGAAATTTGGTCACCAAGTCCGACTGGTGTCCTGATCCTTACCTGCAAGTATCATCAAGATTGGGTGAAAAAATGTTTGCTGAGAATTCAGGAAACTCGTAGTTTTTTGGAATCTTGGCAACCCCTTTCAATGAAAGTGATTCTCGTCAGTCTCTGCTTGGGTCTACCTCCATAGGACACAAACCTTAGCCATACAACTTGGAACTACATTATGGTGCCAAGTTTCAAAGAGCTAGCACAAACCACGTTTGATTTAGAGTTCCAACTACATGTATCCATATAGGAGAAAACAGAGTGAAACCTAAACATGAAAACGGTTACTGCAAAGGAACGGTTTAACCTAGAAGAATGAAATTTGGTCACCAAGTGGGACTGGTGTCCTGATCCTTACCTGCAAGTATCATCAAGATTGGGTGCAAAAATGATTGCTGAGATTTCAGGAAACTCGTAGTTTTTTGGAAGCTTGGCAACCCTTTGAATGAAAGTGATTCTCGTCAGTCTCTGCTTGGGGCTACTTCCATAGGACACAAACCATAGCCATAGAACTTGGAACTACATTATTGTGCCAAGTTTCAAAGAGCTAGTACAAACCGTGTTTGATTTAGAGTTCCAACTACATGTATCCATATAGGAGAAATCAGAGTGAAACCTAAACATGAAAACGGTTACTGCAAAGGAATGGTTTAACCTAGAAGAACGAAATTCGGTGAGCCAAGTGTGACTGGTGTACTGATCATTAACTGCAAGTATCATCAAGATTGGGTGAAAAAATGTTTGCTGAGATTTCAAGAAACTCGTAGGTTTTTGTAGCTTGGCAACCCCTTTGAATGAAAGTGATTCTCATCAGTCTCTGCATGGGGCTACTTCCATAGGACACAAACCATAGCCATAGAACTTGGAACTACATTATTGTGCCAAGTTTCAAAGAGCTAGCACAAACCGTGTTTGATTTAGAGTTCCAACTACATGTATCCATATAGGAGAAATCAGAGTGAAACCTAAACATGAAAACGGTTACTGAAAAGGAACGGTTTAACCTAGAAGAACGAAATTTGGTGAGCCTAGTGGGATTGGTGTACTGATCATTTAATGGAAGTATCATCAAGATTGGGTGAAAAAATGTTTGCTGAGATTTCAGGAAACTCGTAGTTTTTTGGAAGCTTGGCAACCCCTTTCAATGAAAGTGATTCTCGTCAGTCTCTGCTTGGGGCTACTTCCATAGGACACAAACCTTAGCCATAGAACTTGGAAATACATTATGGTGCCAAGTTTCAAAGAGCTAGCACAAACCACGTTTGACTTAGAGTTCCAACTACATGTATCCATATAGGAGAAAACAGAGTGAAACCTAAACATGTAAACGGTTACTGCAAAGGAACGGTTTAACCTAGAAGAACGAAATTTGGTGATCCAAATGGGATTGGTGTACTGATCATTAAGTGGAAGTATCATCAAGATTGGGTGAAAAAATGATTGCTGAGATTTCAGGAAACTCGTAGTTTTTTGGAATCTTGGCAACCCCTTTCAATGAAAGTGATTCTCATCAGTCTCTGCTTGGGGCTACTTCCATAGGACACAAACCATAATCATAGAACGTGGAACTACATTATTGTGCCACGTTTCAAAGAGCTAGCACAATCCGTGTTTGATTTAGAGTTCCAACTACATGTATCCATATAGGAGAAAACAGAGTGAAACCTAAACATGAAAACGGTTACTGCAAAGGAACGGTTTAACCTAGAAGAACGAAATTTGGACAGACAAGTGGGATTGGTGTACTGATCATTAAATGGAAGTATCATCAAGATTGGGTGAAAAAATTATTGCTGAGATTCAGGAAACTCGTAGTTTTTTGGAAGCTCGGCAACCCCTTTCAATGAAAGTGATTCTCGTCAGTCTCTGCTTGGGGCTACTTCCATAGGACACAAACCATAGCCATAGAACTTGGAACTACATTATTGTGCCAAGTTTCAAAGAGCTAGCACAAACCGTGTTTGATTTAGAGTTCCAACTACATGTATCCATATAGGAGAAAACAGAGTGAAACCTAAACATGAAAACGGTTACTGCAAAGGAACGGTTTAACCTAGAAGAACGAAATTTGGTCACCAAGTGGGACTGGTGTCCTGATCCTTACCTGCAAGTATCATCAAGATTGGGTGAAAAAATGTTTGCTGAGAATTCAGGAAACTCGTAGTTTTTTGGAATCTTGGCAACCCCTTTCAAAGAAAGTGATTCTCGTCAGTCTCTGCTTGGGTCTACCTCCATAGGACACAAACCTTAGCCATACAACTTGGAACTACATTATGGTGCCAAGTTTCAAAGAGCTAGCACAAACCGTGTTTGATTTAGAGTTCCAACTACATGTATCCATATAGGAGAAAACAGAGTGAAACCTAAACATGAAAACGGTTACTGCAAAGGAACGGTTTAACCTAGAAGAACGAAATTTGGTCACCAAGTGGGACTGGTGTCCTGATCCTTACCTGCAAGTATCATCAAGATTGGGTGCAAAAATGATTGCTGAGATTTCAGGAAACTCGTAGTTTTTTGGAAGCTTGGCAACCCTTTGAATGAAAGTGATTCTCGTCAGTCTCTGCTTGGGGCTACTTCCATAGGACACAAACCATAGCCATAGAACTTGGAACTACATTATTGTGCCAAGTTTCAAAGAGATACCACAAACCGTGTTTGATTTAGAGTTCCAACTACATGTATCCATATAGGAGAAATCAGAGTGAAACCTAAACATGAAAACGGTTACTGAAAAGGAACGATTTAACCTAGAAGAACGAAATTTGGTGAGCCTAGGGGGATTGGTGTACTGATCATTTAATGGAAGTATCATCAAGATTGGGTGAAAAAATGTTTGCTGAGAATTCAGGAAACTCGTAGTTTTTTGGAAGCTTGGCAACCCCTTTCAATGAAAGTGATTCTCGTCAGTCTCTGCTTGGGGCTACTTCCATAGGACACAAACCTTAGCCATAGAACTTGGAACTACATTATGGTGCCAAGTTTCAAAGAGCTAGCACAAACCACGTTTGACTTAGAGTTCCAACTACATGTATCCATATGGGAGAAAACAGAGTGAAACCTAAACATGTAAACGGTTACTGCAAAGGAACGGTTTAACCTAGAAAACGAAATTTGGTGATCCAAATGGGATTTGGTGTACTGATCATTAAGTGGAAGTATCATCAAGATTGGGTAAAAAAATGATTGCTGAGATTTCAGGAAACTCGTAGTTTTTTGGAATCTTGGCAACCCCTTTCAATGAAAGTGATTCTCATCAGTCTCTGCTTGGGGCTACTTCCATAGGACACAAACCATAATCATAGAACGTGGAACTACATTATTGTGCCACGTTTCAAAGAGCTAGCACAATCCGTGTTTGATTTAGAGTTCCAACTACATGTATCCATATAGGAGAAAACAGAGTGAAACCTAAACATGAAAACGGTTACTGCAAAGGAACGGTTTAACCTAGAAGAACGAAATTTGGACAGACAAGTGGGATTGGTGTACTGATCATTAAATGGAAGTATCATCAAGATTGGGTGAAAAAATTATTGCTGAGATTCAGGAAACTCGTAGTTTTTTGGAAGCTTGGCAACCCCTTTCAATGAAAGTGATTCTCGTCAGTCTCTGCTTGGGGCTACTTCCATAGGACACAAACCATAGCCATAGAACTTGGAACTACATTATTGTGCCAAGTTTCAAAGAGCTAGCACAAACCGTGTTTGATTTAGAGTTCCAACTACATGTATCCATATAGGAGAAAACAGAGTGAAACCTAAACATGAAAACGGTTACTGCAAAGGAACGGTTTAACCTAGAAGAACGAAATTTGGTCACCAAGTGGGACTGGTGTCCTGATCCTTACCTGCAAGTATCATCAAGATTGGGTGCAAAAATGATTGCTGAGATTTCAGGAAACTCGTAGTTTTTTGGAAGCTTGTCAACCCTTTGAATGAAAGTGATTCTCCTCAGTCTCTGCTTGGGGCTACTTCCATAGGACACAAACCATAGCCATAGAACTTGGAACTACATTATTGTGCCAAGTTTCAAAGAGATACCACAAACCGTGTTTGATTTAGAGTTCCAACTACATGTATCCATATATGAGAAAACAGAGTGAAACCTAAACATGAAAACGGTTACTGCAAAGGAACGGTTTAACCTAGAAGAACGAAATTCGGTGAGCCAAGTGTGACTGGTATACTGATCATTAACTGCAAGTATCATCAAGATTGGGTGAAAAAATGTTTGCTGAGATTTCAAGAAACTCGTAGGTTTTTGTAGCTTGGCAACCCCTTTGAATGAAAGTGATTCTCATCAGTCTCTGCATGGGGCTACTTCCATAGGACACAAACCATAGCCATAGAAACTTGGAACTACATTATTGTGCCAAGTTTCAAAGAGCTAGCACAAACCGTGTTTGATTTAGAGTTCCAACTACATGTATCCATATAGGAGAAATCAGAGTGAAACCTAAACATGAAAACGGTTACTGCAAAGGAATGGTTTAACCTAGAAGAACGAAATTCGGTGAGCCAAGTGTGACTGGTGTACTGATCATTAACTGCAAGTATCATCAAGATTGGGTGAAAAAATGTTTGCTGAGATTTCAAGAAACTCGTAGGTTTTTGTAGCTTGGCAACCCCTTTGAATGAAAGTGATTCTCATCAGTCTCTGCATGGGGCTACTTCCATAGGACACAAACCATAGCCATAGAACTTGGAACTACATTATTGTGCCAAGTTTCAAAGAGCTAGCACAAACCGTGTTTGATTTAGAGTTCCAACTACATGTATCCATATAGGAGAAATCAGAGTGAAACCTAAACATGAAAACGGTTACTGAAAAGGAACGGTTTAACCTAGAAGAACGAAATTTGGTGAGCCTAGTGGGATTGGTGTACTGATCATTTATGGAAGTATCATCAAGATTGGGTGAAAAAATGTTTGCTGAGATTTCAGGAAACTCGTAGTTTTTTGGAAGCTTGGCAACCCCTTTCAATGAAAGTGATTCTCGTCAGTCTCTGCTTGGGGCTACTTCCATAGGACACAAACCTTAGCCATAGAACTTGGAACTACATTATGGTGCCAAGTTTCAAAGAGCTAGCACAAACCACGTTTGACTTAGAGTTCCAACTACATGTATCCATATAGGAGAAAACAGAGTGAAACCTAAACATGTAAACGGTTACTGCAAAGGAACGGTTTAACCTAGAAGAACGAAATTTGGTGATCCAAATGGGATTGGTGTACTGATCATTAAGTGGAAGTATCATCAAGATTGGGTGAAAAAATGATTGCTGAGATTTCAGGAAACTCGTAGTTTTTTGGATCATGGCAACCCCTTTCAATGAAAGTGATTCTCATCAGTCTCTGCTTGGGGCTACTTCCATAGGACACAAACCATAATCATAGAACGTGGAACTACATTATTGTGCCACGTTTCAAAGAGCTAGCACAATCCGTGTTTTGATTTAGAGTTCCAACTACATGTATCCATATAGGAGAAAACAGAGTGAAACCTAAACATGAAAACGGTTACTGCAAAGGAACGGTTTAACCTAGAAGAACGAAATTTGGACAGACAAGTGGGATTGGTGTACTGATCATTAAATGGAAGTATCATCAAGATTGGGTGAAAAAATTATTGCTGAGATTCAGGAAACTCGTAGTTTTTTGAAGCTTGGCAACCCCTTTCAATGAAAGTGATTCTCGTCAGTCTCTGCTTGGGGCTACTTCCATAGGACACAAACCATAGCCATAGAACTTGGAACTACATTATTGTGCCAAGTTTCAAAGAGATACCACAAACCGTGTTTGATTTAGAGTTCCAACTACATGTATCCATATAGGAGAAAACAGAGTGAAACCTAAACATGAAAACGGTTACTGCAAAGGAACGGTTTAACCTAGAAGAACGAAATTTGGTCACCAAGTGGGACTGGTGTCCTGATCCTTACCTGCAAGTATCATCAAGATTGGGTGAAAAAATGTTTGCTGAGAATTCAGGAAACTCGTAGTTTTTTGGAATCTTGGCAACCCCTTTCAATGAAAGTGATTCTCGTCAGTCTCTGCTTGGGTCTACCTCCATAGGACACAAACCTTAGCCATACAACTTGGAACTACATTATGGTGCCAAGTTTCAAAGAGCTAGCACAAACCGTGTTTGATTTAGAGTTCCAACTACATGTATCCATATAGGAGAAAACAGAGTGAAACCTAAACATGAAAACGGTTACTGCAAAGGAACGGTTTAACCTAGAAGAACGAAATTTGGTCACCAAGTGGGACTGGTGTCCTGATCCTTACCTGCAAGTATCATCAAGATTGGGTGCAAAAATGATTGCTGAGATTTCAGGAAACTCGTAGTTTTTTGGAAGCTTGCAACCCTTTGAATGAAAGTGATTCTCGTCAGTCTCTGCTTGGGGCTACTTCCATAGGACACAAACCATAGCCATAGAACTTGGAACTACATTATTGTGCCAAGTTTCAAAGAGATACCACAAACCGTGTTTGATTTAGAGTTCCAACTACATGTATCCATATATGAGAAAACAGAGTGAAACCTAAACATGAAAACGGTTACTGCAAAGGAACGGTTTAACCTAGAAGAACGAAATTCGGTGAGCCAAGTGTGACTGGTATACTGATCATTAACTGCAAGTATCATCAAGATTGGTGAAAAAATGTTTGCTGAGATTTCAAGAAACTCGTAGGTTTTTGTAGCTTGGCAACCCCTTTGAATGAAAGTGATTCTCATCAGTCTCTGCATGGGGCTACTTCCATAGGACACAAACCATAGCCATAGAACTTGGAACTACATTATTGTGCCAAGTTTCAAAGAGCTAGCACAAACCGTGTTTGATTTAGAGTTCCAACTACATGTATCCATATAGGAGAAAACAGAGTGAAACCTAAACATGAAAACGGTTACTGCAAAGGAACGGTTTAACCTAGAAGAACGAAATTTGGTCACCAAGTGGGACTGGTGTCCTGATCCTTACCTGCAAGTATCATCAAGATTGGGTGAAAAAATGTTTGCTGAGAATTCAGGAAACTCGTAGTTTTTTGGAATCTTGGCAACCCCTTTCAATGAAAGTGATTCTCGTCAGTCTCTGCTTGGGTCTACCTCCATAGGACACAAACCTTAGCCATACAACTTGGAACTACATTATGGTGCCAAGTTTCAAAGAGCTAGCACAAACCACGTTTGATTTAGAGTTCCAACTACATGTATCCATATAGGAGAAAACAGAGTGAAACCTAAACATGAAAACGGTTACTGCAAAGGAACGGTTTAACCTAGAAGAACGAAATTTGGTGAGCATAGTGGGATTGGTGTACTGATCATTAAATGGAAGTATCATCAAGATTGGGTGAAAAAATGTTTGCTGAGATTTCAGGAAACTCGTAGTTTTTTGGAATCTTGGCAACCCCTTTCAATGAAGTGATTCTCGTCAGTCTCTGCTTGGGGCTATTTCCATAGGACACAAACCATAGCCATAGAACTTGGAACTACATTATTGTGCCAAGTTTCAAAGAGCTAGCACAAACCGTGTTTGATTTAGAGTTCCAACTACATGTATCCATATAGGAGAAAACAGAGTGAAACCTAAACATGAAAACGGTTACTGCAAAGGAACGGTTTAACCTAGAAGAACGAAATTCGGTGAGCCAAGTGTGACTGGTGTACTGATCATTAACTGCAAGTATCATCAAGATTGGGTGAAAAAATGTTTGCTGAGATTTCAAGAAACTCGTAGGTTTTTGTAGCTTGGCAACCCCTTTGAATGAAAGTGATTCTCATCAGTCTCTGCATGGGGCTACTTCCATAGGACACAAACCATAGCCATAGAACTTGGAACTACATTATTGTGCCAAGTTTCAAAGAGATACCACAAACCGTGTTTGATTTAGAGTTTCCAACTACATGTATCCATATAGGAGAAAACAGAGTGAAACCTAAACATGAAAACGGTTACTGCAAAGGAACGGTTTAACCTAGAAGAACGAAATTTGGTCACCAAGTGGGACTGGTGTCCTGATCCTTACCTGCAAGTATCATCAAGATTGGGTGAAAAAATGTTTGCTGAGAATTCAGGAAACTCGTAGTTTTTTGGAATCTTGGCAACCCCTTTCAATGAAAGTGATTCTCGTCAGTCTCTGCTTGGGTCTACCTCCATAGGACACAAACCTTAGCCATACAACTTGGAACTACATTATGGTGCCAA
Source organism: Urocitellus parryii (assembly GCF_045843805.1). Lineage (NCBI taxonomy): Eukaryota > Metazoa > Chordata > Mammalia > Rodentia > Sciuridae > Urocitellus > Urocitellus parryii. The sequence goes on along the minus strand of NW_027552759.1, from coordinate 25,987 downwards.
GTTTCAAAGAGCTAGCACAAACCACGTTTGATTTAGAGTTCCAACTACATGTATCCATATAGGAGAAAACAGAGTGAAACCTAAACATGAAAACGGTTACTGCAAAGGAACGGTTTAACCTAGAAGAACGAAATTTGGTCACCAAGTGGGACTGGTGTCCTGATCCTTACCTGCAAGTATCATCAAGATTGGGTGCAAAAATGATTGCTGAGATTTCAGGAAACTCGTAGTTTTTTGGAAGCTTGGCAACCCTTTGAATGAAAGTGATTCTCGTCAGTCTCTGCTTGGGGCTACTTCCATAGGACACAAACCATAGCCATAGAACTTGGAACTACATTATTGTGCCAAGTTTCAAAGAGATACCACAAACCGTGTTTGATTTAGAGTTCCAACTACATGTATCCATATATGAGAAAACAGAGTGAAACCTAAACATGAAAACGGTTACTGCAAAGGAACGGTTTAACCTAGAAGAACGAAATTCGGTGAGCCAAGTGTGACTGGTATACTGATCATTAACTGCAAGTATCATCAAGATTGGGTGAAAAAATGTTTGCTGAGATTTCAAGAAACTCGTAGGTTTTTGTAGCTTGGCAACCCCTTTGAATGAAAGTGATTCTCATCAGTCTCTGCATGGGGCTACTTCCATAGGACACAAACCATAGCCATAGAACTTGGAACTACATTATTGTGCCAAGTTTCAAAGAGCTAGCACAAACCGTGTTTGATTTAGAGTTCCAACTACATGTATCCATATAGGAGAAATCAGAGTGAAACCTAAACATGAAAACGGTTACTGCAAAGGAATGGTTTAACCTAGAAGAACGAAATTCGGTGAGCCAAGTGTGACTGGTGTACTGATCATTAACTGCAAGTATCATCAAGATTGGGTGAAAAAATGTTTGCTGAGATTTCAAGAAACTCGTAGGTTTTTGTAGCTTGGCAACCCCTTTGAATGAAAGTGATTCTCATCAGTCTCTGCATGGGGCTACTTCCATAGGACACAAACCATAGCCATAGAACTTGGAACTACATTATTGTGCCAAGTTTCAAAGAGCTAGCACAAACCGTGTTTGATTTAGAGTTCCAACTACATGTATCCATATAGGAGAAAACAGAGTGAAACCTAAACATGAAAACGGTTACTGCAAAGGAACGGTTTAACCTAGAAGAACGAAATTTGGTCACCAAGTGGGACTGGTGTCCTGATCCTTACTTGCAAGTATCATCAAGATTGGGTGAAAAAATGTTTGCTGAGAATTCAGGAAACTCGTAGTTTTTTGGAATCTTGGCAACCCCTTTCAATGAAAGTGATTCTCGTCAGTCTCTGCTTGGGTCTACCTCCATAGGACACAAACCTTAGCCATACAACTTGGAACTACATTATGGTGCCAAGTTTCAAAGAGCTAGCACAAACCACGTTTGATTTAGAGTTCCAACTACATGTATCCATATAGGAGAAAACAGAGTGAAACCTAAACATGAAAACGGTTACTGCAAAGGAACGGTTTAACCTAGAAGAACGAAATTTGGTGAGCATAGTGGGATTGGTGTACTCATCATTAAATGGAAGTATCATCAAGATTGGGTGAAAAAATGTTTGCTGAGATTTCAGGAAACTCGTAGTTTTTTGGAATCTTGGCAACCCCTTTCAATGAAAGTGATTCTCGTCAGTCTCTGCTTGGGGCTATTTCCATAGGACACAAACCATAGCCATAGAACTTGGAACTACATTATTGTGCCAAGTTTCAAAGAGCTAGCACAAACCGTGTTTGATTTAGAGTTCCAACTACATGTATCCATATAGGAGAAAACAGAGTGAAACCTAAACATGAAAACGGTTACTGCAAAGGAACGGTTTAACCTAGAAGAACGAAATTCGGTGAGCCAAGTGTGACTGGTGTACTGATCATTAACTGCAAGTATCATCAAGATTGGGTGAAAAAATGTTTGCTGAGATTTCAAGAAACTCGTAGGTTTTTGTAGCTTGGCAACCCCTTTGAATGAAAGTGATTCTCGTCAGTCTCTGCTTGGTCTACCTCCATAGGACACAAACCTTATTTTTCGCCATACAACTTGGAACTACATTATGGTGCCAAGTTTCAAAGAGCTAGCACAAACCACGTTTGATTTAGAGTTCCAACTACATGTATCCATATAGGAGAAAACAGAGTGAAACCTAAACATGAAAACGGTTACTGCAAAGGAACGGTTTAACCTAGAAGAACGAAATTTGGTCACCAAGTGGGACTGGTGTCCTGATCCTTACCTGCAAGTATCATCAAGATTGGGTGCAAAATGATTGCTGAGATTTCAGGAAACTCGTAGTTTTTTGGAAGCTTGGCAACCCTTTGAATGAAAGTGATTCTCGTCAGTCTCTGCTTGGGGCTACTTCCATAGGACACAAACCATAGCCATAGAACTTGGAACTACATTATTGTGCCAAGTTTCAAAGAGATACCACAAACCGTGTTTGATTTAGAGTTCCAACTACATGTATCCATATAGGAGAAATCAGAGTGAAACCTAAACATGAAAACGGTTACTGCAAAGGAATGGTTTAACCTAGAAGAACGAAATTCGGTGAGCCAAGTGTGACTGGTGTACTGATCATTAACTGCAAGTATCATCAAGATTGGGTGAAAAAATGTTTGCTGAGATTTCAAGAAACTCGTAGGTTTTTGTAGCTTGGCAACCCCTTTGAATGAAAGTGATTCTCATCAGTCTCTGCATGGGGCTACTTCCATAGGACACAAACCATAGCCATAGAACTTGGAACTACATTATTGTGCCAAGTTTCAAAGAGCTAGCACAAACCGTGTTTGATTTAGAGTTCCAACTACATGTATCCATATAGGAGAAAACAGAGTGAAACCTAAACATGAAAACGGTTACTGCAAAGGAACGGTTTAACCTAGAAGAACGAAATTCGGTGAGCCAAGTGTGACTGGTGTACTGATCATTAACTGCAAGTATCATCAAGATTGGGTGAAAAAATGTTTGCTGAGATTTCAAGAAACTCGTAGGTTTTTGTAGCTTGGCAACCCCTTTGAATGAAAGTGATTCTCATCAGTCTCTGCATGGGGCTACTTCCATAGGACACAAACCATAGCCATAGAACTTGGAACTACATTATTGTGCCAAGTTTCAAAGAGATACCACAAACCGTGTTTGATTTAGAGTTCCAACTACATGTATCCATATAGGAGAAAACAGAGTGAAACCTAAACATGAAAACGGTTACTGCAAAGGAACGGTTTAACCTAGAAGAACGAAATTTGGTCACCAAGTGGGACTGGTGTCCTGATCCTTACCTGCAAGTATCATCAAGATTGGGTGAAAAAATGTTTGCTGAGAATTCAGGAAACTCGTAGTTTTTTGGAATCTTGGCAACCCCTTTCAATGAAAGTGATTCTCGTCAGTCTCTGCTTGGGTCTACCTCCATAGGACACAAACCTTAGCCATACAACTTGGAACTACATTATGGTGCCAAGTTTCAAAGAGCTAGCACAAACCACGTTTGATTTAGAGTTCCAACTACATGTATCCATATAGGAGAAAACAGAGTGAAACCTAAACATGAAAACGGTTACTGCAAAGGAACGGTTTAACCTAGAAGAACGAAATTTGGTCACCAAGTGGGACTGGTGTCCTGATCCTTACCTGCAAGTATCATCAAGATTGGGTGCAAAAATGATTGCTGAGATTTCAGGAAACTCGTAGTTTTTTGGAAGCTTGGCAACCCTTTGAATGAAAGTGATTCTCGTCAGTCTCTGCTTGGGGCTACTTCCATAGGACACAAACCATAGCCATAGAACTTGGAACTACATTATTGTGCCAAGTTTCAAAGAGATACCACAAACCGTGTTTGATTTAGAGTTCCAACTACATGTATCCATATATGAGAAAACAGAGTGAAACCTAAACATGAAAACGGTTACTGCAAAGGAACGGTTTAACCTAGAAGAACGAAATTCGGTGAGCCAAGTGTGACTGGTATACTGATCATTAACTGCAAGTATCATCAAGATTGGGTGAAAAAATGTTTGCTGAGATTTCAAGAAACTCGTAGGTTTTTGTAGCTTGGCAACCCCTTTGAATGAAAGTGATTCTCATCAGTCTCTGCATGGGGCTACTTCCATAGGACACAAACCATAGCCATAGAACTTGGAACTACATTATTGTGCCAAGTTTCAAAGAGCTAGCACAAACCGTGTTTGATTTAGAGTTCCAACTACATGTATCCATATAGGAGAAATCAGAGTGAAACCTAAACATGAAAACGGTTACTGCAAAGGAATGGTTTAACCTAGAAGAACGAAATTCGGTGAGCCAAGTGTGACTGGTGTACTGATCATTAACTGCAAGTATCATCAAGATTGGGTGAAAAAATGTTTGCTGAGATTTCAAGAAACTCGTAGGTTTTTGTAGCTTGGCAACCCCTTTGAATGAAAGTGATTCTCATCAGTCTCTGCATGGGGCTACTTCCATAGGACACAAACCATAGCCATAGAACTTGGAACTACATTATTGTGCCAAGTTTCAAAGAGCTAGCACAAACCGTGTTTGATTTAGAGTTCCAACTACATGTATCCATATAGGAGAAAACAGAGTGAAACCTAAACATGAAAACGGTTACTGCAAAGGAACGGTTTAACCTAGAAGAACGAAATTTGGTCACCAAGTGGGACTGGTGTCCTGATCCTTACCTGCAAGTATCATCAAGATTGGGTGAAAAAATGTTTGCTGAGAATTCAGGAAACTCGTAGTTTTTTGGAATCTTGGCAACCCCTTTCAATGAAAGTGATTCTCGTCAGTCTCTGCTTGGGTCTACCTCCATAGGACACAAACCTTAGCCATACAACTTGGAACTACATTATGGTGCCAAGTTTCAAAGAGCTAGCACAAACCACGTTTGATTTAGAGTTCCAACTACATGTATCCATATAGGAGAAAACAGAGTGAAACCTAAACATGAAAACGGTTACTGCAAAGGAACGGTTTAACCTAGAAGAACGAAATTTGGTGAGCATAGTGGGATTGGTGTACTGATCATTAAATGGAAGTATCATCAAGATTGGGTGAAAAAATGTTTGCTGAGATTTCAGGAAACTCGTAGTTTTTTGGAATCTTGGCAACCCCTTTCAATGAAAGTGATTCTCGTCAGTCTCTGCTTGGGGCTATTTCCATAGGACACAAACCATAGCCATAGAACTTGGAACTACATTATTGTGCCAAGTTTCAAAGAGCTAGCACAAACCGTGTTTGATTTAGAGTTCCAACTACATGTATCCATATAGGAGAAAACAGAGTGAAACCTAAACATGAAAACGGTTACTGCAAAGGAACGGTTTAACCTAGAAGAACGAAATTCGGTGAGCCAAGTGTGACTGGTGTACTGATCATTAACTGCAAGTATCATCAAGATTGGGTGAAAAAATGTTTGCTGAGATTTCAAGAAACTCGTAGGTTTTTGTAGCTTGGCAACCCCTTTGAATGAAAGTGATTCTCATCAGTCTCTGCATGGGGCTACTTCCATAGGACACAAACCATAGCCATAGAACTTGGAACTACATTATTGTGCCAAGTTTCAAAGAGCTAGCACAAACCGTGTTTGATTTAGAGTTCCAACTACATGTATCCATATACGAGAAAACAGAGTGAAACCTAAACATGAAAACGGTTACTGCAAAGGAACGGTTTAACCTAGAAGAACGAAATTCGGTGAGCCAAGTGTGACTGGTGTACTGATCATTAACTGCAAGTATCATCAAGATTGGGTGAAAAAATGTTTGCTGAGATTTCAAGAAACTCGTAGGTTTTTGTAGCTTGGCAACCCCTTTGAATGAAAGTGATTCTCATCAGTCTCTGCATGGGGCTACTTCCATAGGACACAAACCATAGCCATAGAACTTGGAACTACATTATTGTGCCAAGTTTCAAAGAGATACCACAAACCGTGTTTGATTTAGAGTTCCAACTACATGTATCCATATAGGAGAAAACAGAGTGAAACCTAAACATGAAAACGGTTACTGCAAAGGAACGGTTTAACCTAGAAGAACGAAATTTGGTCACCAAGTGGGACTGGTGTCCTGATCCTTACCTGCAAGTATCATCAAGATTGGGTGAAAAAATGTTTGCTGAGAATTCAGGAAACTCGTAGTTTTTTGGAATCTTGGCAACCCCTTTCAATGAAAGTGATTCTCGTCAGTCTCTGCTTGGGTCTACCTCCATAGGACACAAACCTTAGCCATACAACTTGGAACTACATTATGGTGCCAAGTTTCAAAGAGCTAGCACAAACCACGTTTGATTTAGAGTTCCAACTACATGTATCCATATAGGAGAAAACAGAGTGAAACCTAAACATGAAAACGGTTACTGCAAAGGAACGGTTTAACCTAGAAGAACGAAATTTGGTCACCAAGTGGGACTGGTGTCCTGATCCTTACCTGCAAGTATCATCAAGATTGGGTGCAAAAATGATTGCTGAGATTTCAGGAAACTCGTAGTTTTTGGAAGCTTGGCAACCCTTTGAATGAAAGTGATTCTCGTCAGTCTCTGCTTGGGGCTACTTCCATAGGACACAAACCATAGCCATAGAACTTGGAACTACATTATTGTGCCAAGTTTCAAAGAGATACCACAAACCGTGTTTGATTTAGAGTTCCAACTACATGTATCCATATATGAGAAAACAGAGTGAAACCTAAACATGAAAACGGTTACTGCAAAGGAACGGTTTAACCTAGAAGAACGAAATTCGGTGAGCCAAGTGTGACTGGTATACTGATCATTAACTGCAAGTATCATCAAGATTGGGTGAAAAAATGTTTGCTGAGATTTCAAGAAACTCGTAGGTTTTTGTAGCTTGGCAACCCCTTTGAATGAAAGTGATTCTCATCAGTCTCTGCATGGGGCTACTTCCATAGGACACAAACCATAGCCATAGAACTTGGAACTACATTATTGTGCCAAGTTTCAAAGAGCTAGCACAAACCGTGTTTGATTTAGAGTTCCAACTACATGTATCCATATAGGAGAAATCAGAGTGAAACCTAAACATGAAAACGGTTACTGCAAAGGAATGGTTTAACCTAGAAGAACGAAATTCGGTGAGCCAAGTGTGACTGGTGTACTGATCATTAACTGCAAGTATCATCAAGATTGGGTGAAAAAATGTTTGCTGAGATTTCAAGAAACTCGTAGGTTTTTGTAGCTTGGCAACCCCTTTGAATGAAAGTGATTCTCATCAGTCTCTGCATGGGGCTACTTCCATAGGACACAAACCATAGCCATAGAACTTGGAACTACATTATTGTGCCAAGTTTCAAAGAGCTAGCACAAACCGTGTTTGATTTAGAGTTCCAACTACATGTATCCATATAGGAGAAAACAGAGTGAAACCTAAACATGAAAACGGTTACTGCAAAGGAACGGTTTAACCTAGAAGAACGAAATTTGGTCACCAAGTGGGACTGGTGTCCTGATCCTTACCTGCAAGTATCATCAAGATTGGGTGAAAAAATGTTTGCTGAGAATTCAGGAAACTCGTAGTTTTTTGGAATCTTGGCAACCCCTTTCAATGAAAGTGATTCTCGTCAGTCTCTGCTTGGGTCTACCTCCATAGGACACAAACCTTAGCCATACAACTTGGAACTACATTATGGTGCCAAGTTTCAAAGAGCTAGCACAAACACGTTTGATTTAGAGTTCCAACTACATGTATCCATATAGGAGAAAACAGAGTGAAACCTAAACATGAAAACGGTTACTGCAAAGGAACGGTTTAACCTAGAAGAACGAAATTTGGTGAGCATAGTGGGATTGGTGTACTGATCATTAAATGGAAGTATCATCAAGATTGGGTGAAAAAATGTTTGCTGAGATTTCAGGAAACTCGTAGTTTTTTGGAATCTTGGCAACCCCTTTCAATGAAAGTGATTCTCGTCAGTCTCTGCTTGGGGCTATTTCCATAGGACACAAACCATAGCCATAGAACTTGGAACTACATTATTGTGCCAAGTTTCAAAGAGCTAGCACAAACCGTGTTTGATTTAGAGTTCCAACTACATGTATCCATATAGGAGAAAACAGAGTGAAACCTAAACATGAAAACGGTTACTGCAAAGGAACGGTTTAACCTAGAAGAACGAAATTCGGTGAGCCAAGTGTGACTGGTGTACTGATCATTAACTGCAAGTATCATCAAGATTGGGTGAAAAAATGTTTGCTGAGATTTCAAGAAACTCGTAGGTTTTTGTAGCTTGGCAACCCCTTTGAATGAAAGTGATTCTCGTCAGTCTCTGCTTGGGTCTACCTCCATAGGACACAAACCTTAGCCATACAACTTGGAACTACATTATGGTGCCAAGTTTCAAAGAGCTAGCACAAACCACGTTTGATTTAGAGTTCCAACTACATGTATCCATATAGGAGAAAACAGAGTGAAACCTAAACATGAAAACGGTTACTGCAAAGGAACGGTTTAACCTAGAAGAACGAAATTTGGTCACCAAGTGGGACTGGTGTCCTGATCCTTACCTGCAAGTATCATCAAGATTGGGTGCAAAAATGATTGCTGAGATTTCAGGAAACTCGTAGTTTTTTGGAAGCTTGGCAACCCTTTGAATGAAAGTGATTCTCGTCAGTCTCTGCTTGGGGCTACTTCCATAGGACACAAACCATAGCCATAGAACTTGGAACTACATTATTGTGCCAAGTTTCAAAGAGATACCACAAACCGTGTTTGATTTAGAGTTCCAACTACATGTATCCATATAGGAGAAATCAGAGTGAAACCTAAACATGAAAACGGTTACTGCAAAGGAATGGTTTAACCTAGAAGAACGAAATTCGGTGAGCCAAGTGTGACTGGTGTACTGATCATTAACTGCAAGTATCATCAAGATTGGGTGAAAAAATGTTTGCTGAGATTTCAAGAAACTCGTAGGTTTTTGTAGCTTGGCAACCCCTTTGAATGAAAGTGATTCTCATCAGTCTCTGCATGGGGCTACTTCCATAGACACAAACCATAGCCATAGAACTTGGAACTACATTATTGTGCCAAGTTTCAAAGAGCTAGCACAAACCGTGTTTGATTTAGAGTTCCAACTACATGTATCCATATAGGAGAAAACAGAGTGAAACCTAAACATGAAAACGGTTACTGCAAAGGAACGGTTTAACCTAGAAGAACGAAATTTGGTCACCAAGTGGGACTGGTGTCCTGATCCTTACCTGCAAGTATCATCAAGATTGGGTGAAAAATGTTTGCTGAGAATTCAGGAAACTCGTAGTTTTTTGGAATCTTGGCAACCCCTTTCAATGAAAGTGATTCTCGTCAGTCTCTGCTTGGGTCTACCTCCATAGGACACAAACCTTAGCCATACAACTTGGAACTACATTATGGTGCCAAGTTTCAAAGAGCTAGCACAAACCACGTTTGATTTAGAGTTCCAACTACATGTATCCATATAGGAGAAAACAGAGTGAAACCTAAACATGAAAACGGTTACTGCAAAGGAACGGTTTAACCTAGAAGAACGAAATTTGGACAGACAAGTGGGATTGGTGTACTGATCATTAAATGGAAGTATCATCAAGATTGGGTGAAAAAATTATTGCTGAGATTCAGGAAACTCGTAGTTTTTTGGAAGCTTGGCAACCCCTTTCAATGAAAGTGATTCTCGTCAGTCTCTGCTTGGGGCTACTTCCATAGGACACAAACCATAGCCATAGAACTTGGAACTACACTATTGTGCCAAGTTTCAAAGAGCTAGCACAAACCGTGTTTGATTTAGAGTTCCAACTACATGTATCCATATAGGAGAAAACAGAGTGAAACCTAAACATGAAAACGGTTACTGCAAAGGAACGGTTTAACCTAGAAGAACGAAATTTGGTCACCAAGTGGGACTGGTGTCCTGATCCTTACCTGCAAGTATCATCAAGATTGGGTGAAAAAATGTTTGCTGAGAATTCAGGAAACTCGTAGTTTTTTGGAATCTTGGCAACCCCTTTCAATGAAAGTGATTCTCGTCAGTCTCTGCTTGGGTCTACCTCCATAGGACACAAACCTTAGCCATACAACTTGGAACTACATTATGGTGCCAAGTTTCAAAGAGCTAGCACAAACCGTGTTTGATTTAGAGTTCCAACTACATGTATCCATATAGGAGAAAACAGAGTGAAACCTAAACATGAAAACGGTTACTGCAAAGGAACGGTTTAACCTAGAAGAACGAAATTTGGTCACCAAGTGGGACTGGTGTCCTGATCCTTACCTGCAAGTATCATCAAGATTGGGTGCAAAAATGATTGCTGAGATTTCAGGAAACTCGTAGTTTTTTGGAAGCTTGGCAACCCTTTGAATGAAAGTGATTCTCGTCAGTCTCTGCTTGGGGCTACTTCCATAGGACACAAACCATAGCCATAGAACTTGGAACTACATTATTGTGCCAAGTTTCAAAGAGATACCACAAACCGTGTTTGATTTAGAGTTCCAACTACATGTATCCATATATGAGAAAACAGAGTGAAACCTAAACATGAAAACGGTTACTGCAAAGGAACGGTTTAACCTAGAAGAACGAAATTCGGTGAGCCAAGTGTGACTGGTATACTGATCATTAACTGCAAGTATCATCAAGATTGGTTGAAAAAATGTTTGCTGAGATTTCAAGAAACTCGTAGGTTTTTGTAGCTTGGCAACCCCTTTGAATGAAAGTGATTCTCATCAGTCTCTGCATGGGGCTACTTCCATAGGACACAAACCATAGCCATAGAACTTGGAACTACATTATTGTGCCAAGTTTCAAAGAGCTAGCACAAACCGTGTTTGATTTAGAGTTCCAACTACATGTATCCATATAGGAGAAAACAGAGTGAAACCTAAACATGAAAACGGTTACTGCAAAGGAACGGTTTAACCTAGAAGAACGAAATTTGGTCACCAAGTGGGACTGGTGTCCTGATCCTTACCTGCAAGTATCATCAAGATTGGGTGAAAAAATGTTTGCTGAGAATTCAGGAAACTCGTAGTTTTTTGGAATCTTGGCAACCCCTTTCAATGAAAGTGATTCTCGTCAGTCTCTGCTTGGGTCTACCTCCATAGGACACAAACCTTAGCCATACAACTTGGAACTACATTATGGTGCCAAGTTTCAAAGAGCTAGCACAAACCACGTTTGATTTAGAGTTCCAACTACATGTATCCATATAGGAGAAAACAGAGTGAAACCTAAACATGAAAACGGTTACTGCAAAGGAACGGTTTAACCTAGAAGAACGAAATTTGGTGAGCATAGTGGGATTGGTGTACTGATCATTAAATGGAAGTATCATCAAGATTGGGTGAAAAAATGTTTGCTGAGATTTCAGGAAACTCGTAGTTTTTGGAATCTTGGCAACCCCTTTCAATGAAAGTGATTCTCGTCAGTCTCTGCTTGGGGCTATTTCCATAGGACACAAACCATAGCCATAGAACTTGGAACTACATTATTGTGCCAAGTTTCAAAGAGCTAGCACAAACCGTGTTTGATTTAGAGTTCCAACTACATGTATCCATATAGGAGAAAACAGAGTGAAACCTAAACATGAAAACGGTTACTGCAAAGGAACGGTTTAACCTAGAAGAACGAAATTCGGTGAGCCAAGTGTGACTGGTGTACTGATCATTAACTGCAAGTATCATCAAGATTGGGTGAAAAAATGTTTGCTGAGATTTCAAGAAACTCGTAGGTTTTTGTAGCTTGGCAACCCCTTTGAATGAAAGTGATTCTCATCAGTCTCTGCATGGGGCTACTTCCATAGGACACAAACCATAGCCATAGAACTTGGAACTACATTATTGTGCCAAGTTTCAAAGAGATACCACAAACCGTGTTTGATTTAGAGTTCCAACTACATGTATCCATATAGGAGAAAACAGAGTGAAACCTAAACATGAAAACGGTTACTGCAAAGGAACGGTTTAACCTAGAAGAACGAAATTTGGTCACCAAGTGGGACTGGTGTCCTGATCCTTACCTGCAAGTATCATCAAGATTGGGTGAAAAAATGTTTGCTGAGAATTCAGGAAACTCGTAGTTTTTTGGAATCTTGGCAACCCCTTTCAATGAAAGTGATTCTCGTCAGTCTCTGCTTGGGTCTACCTCCATAGGACACAAACCTTAGCCATACAACTTGGAACTACATTATGGTGCCAAGTTTCAAAGAGCTAGCACAAACCACGTTTGATTTAGAGTTCCAACTACATGTATCCATATAGGAGAAAACAGAGTGAAACCTAAACATGAAAACGGTTACTGCAAAGGAACGGTTTAACCTAGAAGAACGAAATTTGGTCACCAAGTGGGACTGGTGTCCTGATCCTTACCTGCAAGTATCATCAAGATTGGGTGCAAAAATGATTGCTGAGATTTCAGGAAACTCGTAGTTTTTTGGAAGCTTGGCAACCCTTTGAATGAAAGTGATTCTCGTCAGTCTCTGCTTGGGGCTACTTCCATAGGACACAAACCATAGCCATAGAACTTGGAACTACATTATTGTGCCAAGTTTCAAAGAGATACCACAAACCGTGTTTGATTTAGAGTTCCAACTACATGTATCCATATATGAGAAAACAGAGTGAAACCTAAACATGAAAACGGTTACTGCAAAGGAACGGTTTAACCTAGAAGAACGAAATTCGGTGAGCCAAGTGTGACTGGTATACTGATCATTAACTGCAAGTATCATCAAGATTGGGTGAAAAATGTTTGCTGAGATTTCAAGAAACTCGTAGGTTTTGTAGCTTGGCAACCCCTTTGAATGAAAGTGATTCTCATCAGTCTCTGCATGGGCTACTTCCATAGGACACAAACCATAGCCATAGAACTTGGAACTACATTATTGTGCCAAGTTTCAAAGAGCTAGCACAAACCGTGTTTGATTTAGTGTTCCAACTACATGTATCCATATAGGAGAAATCAGAGTGAAACCTAAACATGAAAACGGTTACTGCAAAGGAATGGTTTAACCTAGAAGAACGAAATTCGGTGAGCCAAGTGTGACTGGTGTACTGATCATTAACTGCAAGTATCATCAAGATTGGGTGAAAAAATGTTTGCTGAGATTTCAAGAAACTCGTAGGTTTTTGTAGCTTGGCAACCCCTTTGAATGAAAGTGATTCTCATCAGTCTCTGCATGGGGCTACTTCCATAGGACACAAACCATAGCCACAGAACTTGGAACTACATTATTGTGCCAAGTTTCAAAGAGCTAGCACAAACCGTGTTTGATTTAGAGTTCCAACTACATGTATCCATATAGGAGAAAACAGAGTGAAACCTAAACATGAAAACGGTTACTGCAAAGGAACGGTTTAACCTAGAAGAACGAAATTTGGTCACCAAGTGGGACTGGTGTCCTGATCCTTACCTGCAAGTATCATCAAGATTGGGTGAAAAAAATGTTTGCTGAGAATTCAGGAAACTCGTAGTTTTTTGGAATCTTGGCAACCCCTTTCAATGAAAGTGATTCTCGTCAGTCTCTGCTTGGGTCTACCTCCATAGGACACAAACCTTAGCCATACAACTTGGAACTACATTATGGTGCCAAGTTTCAAAGAGCTAGCACAAACCACGTTTGATTTAGAGTTCCAACTACATGTATCCATATAGGAGAAAACAGAGTGAAACCTAAACATGAAAACGGTTACTGCAAAGGAACGGTTTAACCTAGAAGAACGAAATTTGGTGAGCATAGTGGGATTGGTGTACTGATCATTAAATGGAAGTATCATCAAGATTGGGTGAAAAAATGTTTGCTGAGATTTCAGGAAACTCGTAGTTTTTTGGAATCTTGGCAACCCCTTTCAATGAAAGTGATTCTCGTCAGTCTCTGCTTGGGGCTATTTCCATAGGACACAAACCATAGCCATAGAACTTGGAACTACATTATTGTGCCAAGTTTCAAAGAGCTAGCACAAACCGTGTTTGATTTAGAGTTCCAACTACATGTATCCATATAGGAGAAAACAGAGTGAAACCTAAACATGAAAACGGTTACTGCAAAGGAACGGTTTAACCTAGAAGAACGAAATTCGGTGAGCCAAGTGTGACTGGTGTACTGATCATTAACTGCAAGTATCATCAAGATTGGGTGAAAAATGTTTGCTGAGATTTCAAGAAACTCGTAGGTTTTTGTAGCTTGGCAACCCCTTTGAATGAAAGTGATTCTCGTCAGTCTCTGCTTGGGTCTACCTCCATAGGACACAAACCTTAGCCATACAACTTGGAACTACATTATGGTGCCAAGTTTCAAAGAGCTAGCACAAACCACGTTTGATTTAGAGTTCCAACTACATGTATCCATATAGGAGAAAACAGAGTGAAACCTAAACATGAAAACGGTTACTGCAAAGGAACGGTTTAACCTAGAAGAACGAAATTTGGTCACCAAGTGGGACTGGTGTCCTGATCCTTACCTGCAAGTATCATCAAGATTGGGTGCAAAAATGATTGCTGAGATTTCAGGAAACTCGTAGTTTTTTGGAAGCTTGGCAACCCTTTGAATGAAAGTGATTCTCGTCAGTCTCTGCTTGGGGCTACTTCCATAGGACACAAACCATAGCCATAGAACTTGGAACTACATTATTGTGCCAAGTTTCAAAGAGATACCACAAACCGTGTTTGATTTAGAGTTCCAACTACATGTATCCATATAGGAGAAATCAGAGTGAAACCTAAACATGAAAACGGTTACTGCAAAGGAATGGTTTAACCTAGAAGAACGAAATTCGGTGAGCCAAGTGTGACTGGTGTACTGATCATTAACTGCAAGTATCATCAAGATTGGGTGAAAAAATGTTTGCTGAGATTTCAAGAAACTCGTAGGTTTTTGTAGCTTGGCAACCCCTTTGAATGAAAGTGATTCTCATCAGTCTCTGCATGGGGCTACTTCCATAGGACACAAACCATAGCCATAGAACTTGGAACTACATTATTGTGCCAAGTTCAAAGAGCTAGCACAAACCGTGTTTGATTTAGAGTTCCAACTACATGTATCCATATAGGAGAAAACAGAGTGAAACCTAAACATGAAAACGGTTACTGCAAAGGAACGGTTTAACCTAGAAGAACGAAATTTGGTCACCAAGTGGGACTGGTGTCCTGATCCTTACCTGCAAGTATCATCAAGATTGGGTGAAAAAATGTTTGCTGAGAATTCAGGAAACTCGTAGTTTTTTGGAATCTTGGCAACCCCTTTCAATGAAAGTGATTCTCGTCAGTCTCTGCTTGGGTCTACCTCCATAGGACACAAACCTTAGCCATACAACTTGGAACTACATTATGGTGCCAAGTTTCAAAGAGCTAGCACAAACCACGTTTGATTTAGAGTTCCAACTACATGTATCCATATAGGAGAAAACAGAGTGAAACCTAAACATGAAAACGGTTACTGCAAAGGAACGGTTTAACCTAGAAGAACGAAATTTGGTGAGCATAGTGGGATTGGTGTACTGATCATTAAATGGAAGTATCATCAAGATTGGGTGAAAAAATGTTTGCTGAGATTTCAGGAAACTCGTAGTTTTTTGGAATCTTGGCAACCCCTTTCAATGAAAGTGATTCTCGTCAGTCTCTGCTTGGGGCTATTTCCATAGGACACAAACCATAGCCATAGAACTTGGAACTACATTATTGTGCCAAGTTTCAAAGAGCTAGCACAAACCGTGTTTGATTTAGAGTTCCAACTACATGTATCCATATAGGAGAAAACAGAGTGAAACCTAAACATGAAAACGGTTACTGCAAAGGAACGGTTTAACCTAGAAGAACGAAATTCGGTGAGCCAAGTGTGACTGGTGTACTGATCATTAACTGCAAGTATCATCAAGATTGGGTGAAAAAATGTTTGCTGAGATTTCAAGAAACTCGTAGGTTTTTGTAGCTTGGCAACCCCTTTGAATGAAAGTGATTCTCATCAGTCTCTGCATGGGGCTACTTCCATAGGACACAAACCATAGCCATAGAACTTGGAACTACATTATTGTGCCAAGTTTCAAAGAGCTAGCACAAACCGTGTTTGATTTAGAGTTCCAACTACATGTATCCATATAGGAGAAAACACAGTGAAACCTAAACATGAAAACGGTTACTGCAAAGGAACGGTTTAACCTAGAAGAACGAAATTTGGTCACCAAGTGGGACTGGTGTCCTGATCCTTACCTGCAAGTATCATCAAGATTGGGTGAAAAAATGTTTGCTGAGAAATCAGGAAACTCGTAGTTTTTTGGAATCTTGGCAACCCCTTTCAATGAAAGTGATTCTCGTCAGTCTCTGCTTGGGTCTACCTCCATAGGACACAAACCTTAGCCATACAACTTGGAACTACATTATGGTGCCAAGTTTCAAAGAGCTAGCACAAACCACGTTTGATTTAGAGTTCCAACTACATGTATCCATATAGGAGAAAACAGAGTGAAACCTAAACATGAAAACGGTTACTGCAAAGGAACGGTTTAACCTAGAAGAACGAAATTTGGTCACCAAGTGGGACTGGTGTCCTGATCCTTACCTGCAAGTATCATCAAGATTGGGTGCAAAAATGATTGCTGAGATTTCAGGAAACTCGTAGTTTTTTGGAAGCTTGGCAACCCTTTGAATGAAAGTGATTCTCGTCAGTCTCTGCTTGGGGCTACTTCCATAGGACACAAACCATAGCCATAGAACTTGGAACTACATTATTGTGCCAAGTTTCAAAGAGATACCACAAACCGTGTTTGATTTAGAGTTCCAACTACATGTATCCATATATGAGAAAACAGAGTGAAACCTAAACATGAAAACCGTTACTGCAAAGGAACGGTTTAACCTAGAAGAACGAAATTCGGTGAGCCAAGTGTGACTGGTATACTGATCATTAACTGCAAGTATCATCAAGATTGGGTGAAAAAATGTTTGCTGAGATTTCAAGAAACTCGTAGGTTTTTGTAGCTTGGCAACCCCTTTGAATGAAAGTGATTCTCATCAGTCTCTGCATGGGGCTACTTCCATAGGACACAAACCATAGCCATAGAACTTGGAACTACATTATTGTGCCAAGTTTCAAAGAGCTAGCACAAACCGTGTTTGATTTAGAGTTCCAACTACATGTATCCATATAGGAGAAATCAGAGTGAAACCTAAACATGAAAACGGTTACTGCAAAGGAATGGTTTAACCTAGAAGAACGAAATTCGGTGAGCCAAGTGTGACTGGTGTACTGATCATTAACTGCAAGTATCATCAAGATTGGGTGAAAAAATGTTTGCTGAGATTTCAAGAAACTCGTAGGTTTTTGTAGCTTGGCAACCCCTTTGAATGAAAGTGATTCTCATCAGTCTCTGCATGGGGCTACTTCCATAGGACACAAACCATAGCCATAGAACTTGGAACTACATTATTGTGCCAAGTTTCAAAGAGCTAGCACAAACCGTGTTTGATTTAGAGTTCCAACTACATGTATCCATATAGGAGAAATCAGAGTGAAACCTAAACATGAAAACGGTTACTGAAAAGGAACGGTTTAACCTAGAAGAACGAAATTTGGTGAGCCTAGTGGGATTGGTGTACTGATCATTTAATGGAAGTATCATCAAGATTGGGTGAAAAAAATGTTTGCTGAGATTTCAGGAAACTCGTAGTTTTTTGGAAGCTTGGCAACCCCTTTCAATGAAAGTGATTCTCGTCAGTCTCTGCTTGGGGCTACTTCCATAGGACACAAACCTTAGCCATAGAACTTGGAACTACATTATGTTGCCAAGTTTCAAAGAGCTAGCACAAACCACGTTTGACTTAGAGTTCCAACTACATGTATCCATATAGGAGAAAACAGAGTGAAACCTAAACATGTAAACGGTTACTGCAAAGGAACGGTTTAACCTAGAAGAACGAAATTTTGGTGATCCAAATGGGATTGGTGTACTGATCATTAAGTGGAAGTATCATCAAGATTGGGTGAAAAAATGATTGCTGAGATTTCAGGAAACTCGTAGTTTTTTGGAATCTTGGCAACCCCTTTCAATGAAATGATTCTCATCAGTCTCTGCTTGGGGCTACTTCCATAGGACACAAACCATAGCCATAGAACTTGGAACTACATTATTGTGCCACGTTTCAAAGAGCTAGCACAAACCGTGTTTGATTTAGAGTTCCAACTACATGTATCCATATAGGAGAAAACAGAGTGAAACCTAAACATGAAAACGGTTACTGCAAAGGAACGGTTTAACCTAGAAGAACGAAATTTGGACAGACAAGTGGGATTGGTGTACTGATCATTAAATGGAAGTATCATCAAGATTGGGTGAAAAAATGATTGCTGAGATTCAGGAAACTCGTAGTTTTTTGGAAGCTTGGCAACCCCTTTGAATGAAAGTGATTCTCGTCAGTCTCTGCTTGGGGCTACTTCCATAGGACACAAACCATAGCCATAGAACTTGGAAGTACATTATTGTGCCAAGTTTCAAAGAGCTAGCACAAACCGTGTTTGATTTAGAGTTCCAACTACATGTATCCATATAGGAGAAAACAGAGTGAAACCTAAACATGAAAACGGTTACTGCAAAGGAACGGTTTAACTTAGAAGAACGAAATTTGGTCACCAAGTGGGACTGGTGTCCTGATCCTTACCTGCAAGTATCATCAAGATTGGGTGAAAAAATATTTGCTGATATTTCAGGAAACTCGTAGTTTTTTGGAAGCTTGGCAACCCTTTGAATGAAAGTGATTCTCGTCAGTCTCTGCTTGGGGCTACTTCCATAGGACACAAACCATAGCCATAGAACTTGGAACTACATTATTGTGCCAAGTTTCAAAGAGATACCACAAACCGTGTTTGATTTAGAGTTCCAACTACATGTATCCATATAGGAGAAAACAGAGTGAAACCTAAACATGAAACGGTTACTGCAAAGGAACGGTTTAACCTAGAAGAACGAAATTTGGTCACCAAGTGGGACTGGTGTCCTGATCCTTACCTGCAAGTATCATCAAGATTGGGTGAAAAAATGTTTGCTGAGTATTCAGGAAACTCGTACTTTTTTGGAAGCTTTGCAACCCCTTTCAATGAAAGTGATTCTCGTCAGTCTCTGCTTGGGGCTACTTCCATAGGACACAAACCATAATCATAGAACGTGGAACTACATTATTGTGCCAAGTTTCAAAGAGATACCACAAACCGTGTTTGATTTAGAGTTCCAACTACATGTATCCATATATGAGAAAACAGAGTGAAACCTAAACATGAAAACGGTTACTGCAAAGGAATGGTTTAACCTAGAAGAACGAAATTCGGTGAGCCAAGTGTGACTGGTGTACTGATCATTAACTGCAAGTATCATCAAGATTGGGTGAAAAAATGTTTGCTGAGATTCAAGAAACTCGTAGGTTTTTGTAGCTTGGCAACCCCTTTGAATGAAAGTGATTCTCATCAGTCTCTGCATGGGGCTACTTCCATAGGACACAAACCATAATCATAGAACTTGGAACTACATTATTGTGCCAAGTTTCAAAGAGCTAGCACAAACCGTGTTTGATTTAGAGTTCCAACTACATGTATCCATATAGGAGAAAACAGAGTGAAACCTAAACATGAAAACGGTTACTGCAAAGGAACGGTTTAACCTAGAAGAACGAAATTTGGTGAGCATAGTGGGATTGGTGTACTGATCATTAAATGGAAGTATCATCAAGATTGGGTGAAAAAATGTTTGCTGAGATTTCAGGAAACTCGTAGTTTTTTGGAATCTTGGCAACCCCTTTCAATGAAAGTGATTCTCGTCAGTCTCTGCTTGGGGCTATTTCCATAGGACACAAACCATAGCCATAGAACTTGGAACTACATTATTGTGCCAAGTTTTCAAAGAGCTAGCACAAACCGTGTTTGATTTAGAGTTCCAACTACATGTATCCATATAGGAGAAAACAGAGTGAAACCTAAACATGAAAACGGTTACTGCAAAGGAACGGTTTAACTTAGAAGAACGAAATTTGGTCACCAGTGGGACTGGTGTCCTGATCCTTACCTGCAAGTATCATCAAGATTGGGTGAAAAAATATTTGCTGATATTTCAGGAAACTCGTAGTTTTTTGGAAGCTTGGCAACCCTTTGAATGAAAGTGATTCTCGTCAGTCTCTGCTTGGGGCTACTTCCATAGGACACAAACCATAGCCATAGAACTTGGAACTACATTATTGTGCCAAGTTTCAAAGAGATACCACAAACCGTGTTTGATTTAGAGTTCCAACTACATGTATCCATATAGGAGAAAACAGAGTGAAACCTAAAACATGAAAACGGTTACTGCAAAGGAACGGTTTAACCTAGAAGAACGAAATTTGGTCACCAAGTGGGACTGGTGTCCTGATCCTTACCTGCAAGTATCATCAAGATTGGGTGAAAAAATGTTTGCTGAGAATTCAGGAAACTCGTACTTTTTTGGAAGCTTTGCAACCCCTTTCAATGAAAGTGATTATCGTCAGTCTCTGCTTGGGGGCTACTTCCATAGGACACAAACCATAATCATAGAACGTGGAACTACATTATTGTGCCAAGTTTCAAAGAGCTAGCACAAACCGTGTTTGATTTAGAGTTCCAACTACATGTATCCATATAGGAGAAAACAGAGTGAAACCTAAACATGAAAACGTTACTGCAAAGGAACGGTTTAACCTAGAAGAACGAAATTTGGTGAGCATAGTGGGATTGGTGTACTGATCATTAAATGGAAGTATCATCAAGATTGGGTGAAAAAATGTTTGCTGAGATTTCAGGAAACTCGTAGTTTTTTGGAATCTTGGCAACCCCTTTCAATGAAAGTGATTCTCGTCAGTCTCTGCTTGGGCTATTTCCATAGGACACAAACCATAGCCATAGAACTTGGAACTACATTATTGTGCCAAGTTTCAAAGAGCTAGCACAAACCGTGTTTGATTTAGAGTTCCAACTACATGTATCCATATAGGAGAAAACAGAGTGAAACCTAAACATGAAAACGGTTACTGCAAAGGAACGGTTTAACCTAGAAGAACGAAATTCGGTGAGCCAAGTGTGACTGGTGTACTGATCATTAACTGCAAGTATCATCAAGATTGGGTGAAAAAATGTTTGCTGAGATTTCAAGAAACTCGTAGTTTTTGTAGCTTGGCAACCCTTTGAATGAAAGTGATTCTCATCAGTCTCTGCATGGGGCTACTTCCATAGGACACAAACCATAGCCATAGAACTTGGAACTACATTACTGTGCCAAGTTTCAAAAGAGCTAGCACAAACCGTGTTTGATTTAGAGTTCCAACTACATGTATCCATATAGGAGAAAACAGAGTGAAACCTAAACATGAAAACGGTTACTGCAAAGGAACGGTTTAACCTAGAAGAACGAAAAATGGTCACCAAGTGGGACTGGTGTCCTGATCCTTACCTGCAAGTATCATCAAGATTGGGTGAAAAAATGTTTGCTGAGAATTCAGGAAACTCGTAGTTTTTTGGAATCTTGGCAACCCCTTTCAATGAAAGTGATTCTCGTCAGTCTCTGCTTGGGTCTACCTCCATAGGACACAAACCTTAGCCATACAACTTGGAACTACATTATGGTGCCAAGTTTCAAAGAGCTAGCACAAACCACGTTTGATTTAGAGTTCCAACTACATGTATCCATATAGGAGAAAACAGAGTGAAACCTAAACATGAAAACGGTTACTGCAAAGGACGGTTTAACCTAGAAGAACGAAATTTGGTGAGCATAGTGGGATTGGTGTACTGATCATTAAATGGAAGTATCATCAAGATTGGGTGAAAAAATGTTTGCTGAGATTTCAGGAAACTCGTAGTTTTTTGGAATCTTGGCAACCCCTTTCAATGAAAGTGATTCTCGTCAGTCTCTGCTTGGGGCTATTTCCATAGGACACAAACCATAGCCATAGAACTTGGAACTACATTATTGTGCCAAGTTTCAAAGAGCTAGCACAAACCGTGTTGATTTAGAGTTCCAACTACATGTATCCATATAGGAGAAAACAGAGTGAAACCTAAACATGAAAACGGTTACTGCAAAGGAACGGTTTAACCTAGAAGAACGAAATTCGGTGAGCCAAGTGTGACTGGTGTACTGATCATTAACTGCAAATTATCATCAAGATTGGGTGAAAAAATGTTTGCTGAGATTTCAAGAAACTCGTAGGTTTTGTAGCTTGGCAACCCTTTGAATGAAAGTGATTCTCATCAGTCTCTGCATGGGGCTACTTCCATAGGACACAAAACCATAGCCATAGAACTTGGAACTACATTATTGTGCCAAGTTTCAAAGAGCTAGCACAAACCGTGTTTGATTTAGAGTTCCAACTACATGTATCCTATAGGAGAAAACAGAGTGAAACCTAAACATGAAAACGGTTACTCCAAAGGAACGGTTTAACCTAGAAGACGAAATTTGGTCACCAAGTGGGACTGGTGTCCTGATCCTTACCTGCAAGTATCATCAAGATTGGGTGAAAAAATGTTTGCTGAGAATTCAGGAAACTCGTAGTTTTTTGGAATCTTGGCAACCCCTTTCAATGAAAGTGATTCTCGTCAGTCTCTGCTTGGGTCTACCTCCATAGGACACAAACCTTAGCCATACAACTTGGAACTACAATTATGGTGCCAAGTTTCAAAGAGCTAGCACAAACCGTGTTTGATTTACAGTTCCAACTACATGTATCCATATAGGAGAAAACAGAGTGAAACCTAAACATGAAAACGGTTACTGCAAAGGAACGGTTTAACCTAGAAGACGAAATTTGGAGAGCCAAGTGGGATTGGTGTACTGATCATTAAATGGAAGTATCATCAAGATTGGGTGAAAAAATGATTGCTGAGATTTCAGGAAACTCGTAGTTTTTTGAAGCTTGGCAACCCCTTTCAATGAAAGTGATTCTCGTCAGTCTCTGCTTGGGGCTACTTCCATAGGACACAAACAATAGCCATAGAACTTGGAACTACATTATTGTGCCAAGTTTCAAAGAGATAGCACAAACCGTGTTTGATTTAGAGTTCCAACTACATGTATCCATATATGAGAAAACAAAGTGAAACCTAAACATGAAAACGGTTACTGCAAAGGAACGGTTTAACCTAGAAGAACGAAATTCGGTGAGCCTAGTGGGATTGGTGTACTGATCATTACCTGCAAGTATCATCAAGATTGGGTGAAAAAATGTTTGCTGAGATTTCAAGAAACACGTAGGTTTTGGTAGCTTGGCAACCCCTTTGAATGAAAGTGATTCTCATCAGTCTCTGCTTGGGGCTACTTCCATAGGACACAAACCATAGCCATAGAACTTGGAACTACATTATTGTGCCAAGTTTCAAAGAGCTAGCACAAACCGTGTTTGATTTAGAGTTCCAACTACATGTATCCATATAGGAGAAAACAGAGTGAAACCTAAACATGAAAACGGTTACTGCAAAGGAACGGTTTAACCTAGAAGAATGAAATTTGGTCACCAAGTGGGACTGGTGTCCTGATCCTTACCTGCAAGTATCATCAAGATTGGGTGAAAAAATGTTTGCTGAGATTTCAGGAAACTCGTAGTTTTTTGGAAGCTTGGCAAACCCTTTCAATGAAAGTGATTCTCGTCAGTCTCTGCTTGGGCTACTTCCATAGGACACAAACCATAATCATAGAACTTGGAACTACATTATTGTGCCAAGTTTCAAAGAGCTAGCACAAAACCGTGTTTGATTTAGAGTTCCAACTACATGTATCCATATAAGAGAAACAGAGTGAAAACCTAAACATGAAAACGGTTACTGCAAAGGAACGGTTTAACCTAGAAGAACGAAATTTGTGGAGCCAAGTGGACTAGTGTACTGAGCATTACCTGCAAGTATCATCAAGATTGGGTGAAAAAATGTTTGCTAGAATTCAGAAACTCGTACTTTTTTTGGGAAGCTTGGCAACCCTTTCAATGAAAGTGATATCGTCAGTCTCTGCTTGGGGCTACTTCCATAGGACACAAACCATAATCATAGAACGTGGAACTACATTATTGTGCAAGTTTCAAAGAGCTATCACAAACCGTGTTTGATATAGAGTTCCAACTACATGTATCCATATAGGAGAAAACAGAGTGAAAACTAAACATGAAAACGGTTACTGCCAAGGGAACGGTTTAACCTAGAGAACGAAATTTGTTTAGCATTTGTGGGATTGGTGTACCTGATCATTAAATGGAAGTATCATCAAGATTGGGTGAAAAAATGTTTGCTGAGATTTCAGGAAACTCGTAGTTTTTGGAATCTTGGCAACCCCTTTCAATGAAAGTGATTCTCGTCAGTCTCTGCTTGGGGCTACTTCCATAGGACACAAACCATAGCCATAGAACTTGGAACTACATTATTGTGCCAAGTTTCAAAGAGCTAGCACAAACCGTGTTTGATTTAGAGTTCCAACTACATGTATCCATATAGGAGAAAAAGAGTGAAACCCTAAACATGAAAACGGTTACTGCAAAGGAACGGTTTAACCTAGAAGAACGAAATTTGGGGAGCCAAGTGGGACTAGTGTACTGATCATTACCTGCAAGTATCATCAAGATTGGGTGAAAAAATTGTTTGCTGAGAATCAGGAAACTCGTAGTTTTTTGGAAGCTTGGCAACCCCTTTCAATGAAAGTGATTCTGTCAGTCTCTGCTTGGGGCTACCTCCATAGACACCAAAACCTTAGCCATACAAATTGGAACTACATTATGGTGCCAAGTTTCAAAGAGCTAGCACAACCACGTTTGATTTAGAGTTCCAAACTATATGTATCCATATAGGAGAAAACAGAGTGAAACCTAAACATGTAAACGGTTACTGCAAAGAACGGTTTAACATAGAAGAACGAAATTTGGTGATCCAAATGAGATTGGTGTACTGAATCATTAAGTGGAAGCATCATCAAGATTGGGTGAAAAAATGATAGCTGAGATATTCAGGAAACTCGTTAGTTTTTTGGAAGCTTGGCAAACCCCTTTCAATGAAAGTGATCTCGTCAGTCTCTGCTTGGGCTACTTCCATAGGACACAAAACCATAGCCATAGAACTTGGAACTACATTATTGTGCCACGTTTCAAAGAGCTAGCACAAACCCGTGTTTGATTTACAGTTCCAACTACATGTATCCATATAGGAGAAAACAGAGTGAAACCTAAACATGAAAACAGGTTACTGACAAAGGAACGGTTTAACCTAGAAGAACGAAATTTGGAGAGCCAAGTGGATTGGTGTACTGATCATTAAATGGAAGTATCACAAGATTGGGTGAAAAATGATTGCTGAGATTTCAGGAACTCGTAGTTTTTTGGAAGCTTGGCAAACCCTTTTCAATGAAAAGGGATTCTCGCAGTCTCTGCTTGGGGCTACTTCCTAGGACAAAACCATAGCCATAGAACTTGTGAACTACATTATTGTGCCAAGTTTCAAGAGATAGCACAAACCGTGTTTGATTTAGAGTTCCAACTACATGTATCCATATATGAGAAAACAGAGTGAAACCTAAACATGAAACGGTTACTGCAAAGGACCGGTTTAACCTAGAAGAACGAAATTCGGTGAGCCTAGTGGGATTGGTTTACTTGATCCCTGCATGTCTCATCAGATTGGTGAAAAAATGTTTGCTGAGATTTCAGAAACTCGTATGTTTTGGTAGCTTGGCAACCCTTTGAAAGTGATTATCGTCAGTCTCCTGCTTGGGGCTACTTTCCATAGGACACAAACCATAATCATAGAACGTGGAACTACATTATTGTGCCAAGTTTCAAAGAGCTATCACAAACCGTGTTTGATTTAGAGTTCCAACTACATGTATCCATATAGGAGAAAACAGAGTGAAACCTAAACATGAAACGGTTACTGCAAAGGAACGGTTTAACCTAGAAGAACGAAATTTGTTGAGCATAGTGGATTGGTGTACTGATCATTAAATGGAAGTATC
>NW_027552758.1:0-59586 GCF_045843805.1 Urocitellus parryii | reverse complement strand
TCTAGGTTAAACCGTTCCTTTGCAGTAACCATTTTCATGTTTAGGTTTCACTCTGTTTTCTCCTATATGGATACATGTAGTTGGAACTCTAAATCAAACGCGGTTTGTGCTAGCTCTTTGAAACTTGGCACAATAATGTAGTTCCAAGGTTCTATAGCTACTTATTGTGTCCTCTTGAAGTAGCCCCAAGCAGAGACTGACGAGAATCACTTTCATTGAAAGGGTTTGCCAAGCTTCCAAAAAACTACGAGTTTCCTGAAATCTCAGCAAACATTTTTTCACCAATCTTGATGATACTTGCAGATAATTATCAGTACATCAATCCCACTTGGCTCACCAAATTTCGTTCTTCTAGGTTAAACCGTTCCTTTGTAGCAACCGTTTTCATGTTTAGGATTCCCTCTATTTTCTCCAATATGGATACATGTAGTTGGAACTCTAAATCAAAAGCGGTTTGTGCTAGCTCTTTGAAAACTTGGCACAATAATGTAGTTCCAAGTTCTATCGCTATGGTTTTGTGTCCTATTGAAGTAGCCCCAAGCAGAGACTGACGAGAATCACATTCATTGAAATAGGTTGCCAACCTTATAAAAAAATACGAGTTTCCTGAAATTTCAGCAAACATTTTTTCAGTAATCTTGATGATGCTTGCAGGTAATGATCAATAATCCAATCACACTTGGCTTTCCAAATTTTCGTTCTTCTAGGTTAAACCGTTCCTTTGCAGTAACCGTTTTCATGTTTAGGTTTCACTCTATTTTCTCCTATATGGATACATGTAGTTGGAACTCTAAATCAACACGGTTTGTGCTAATTCTTTGAAACCTTGGCACAATAATGTAGTTCCTAGTTCTATGGCTATGGTTTGTGTCCCTATTGAAGTAGCCCCAAGCAAGAGACTGACGAGAATCACTTTCATTGAAAGGGGTTGCCAAGCTTCCGTAAAACTACGAGTTTCCTGAAATCTCAGCAAACATTTTTCAACCAATCTTGATGATACTTGCAGGTAATGATCAGTACACCAATCCCACTTGGCTCACCAAATTTCGTTCTTCTATGTTAAACCGTTCCTCTGCAGTAACCGTTTTCATGTTTAGGTTTTCACTCTGTTTTCTCCTATATGGATACATGTAGTTGGAACTCTAAATCAAACACGGTTTGTGCTAGCTCTTTAAAACTTGGCACAATAATGTAGTTCCAAGTTCTATAGCTACTTATTGTGTCTTATTGTAGTAGCCCCAAGCAGAGACTGACGAGAATCACTTTCATTGAAAGGGTTTGCCAAGCTTCCAAAAACTACGAGTTTCCTGAAATCTCAGCAAACATTTTTTCACCCAATCTTGATGATACTGGCAGGTAATGATCAGTACACCAATCCCACTTGGCTCCATCAAATTTCGTTCTTCTAGGTTAAACCGTTCCTTTGCAGTAAACCGTTTTAATGTTTAGGTTTCACTCTGTTTTCTCCTATATGGATACATGTAGTTGGAACTCTAAATCAAACACGGTTTGTGCTAACTCTTTGAAACTTGGCACAATAAATGTAGTTCCAAGTTCTATGGCTATGGTTTGTGTCCTATTGAAAGTAGCCGCAAGCAGAGACTGACGAGAATCACTTTCATTGAAAGGGGTTGCCAAGCTTCCAAAAAACTACGAGTTTCCTGAAATCTCAGCAAACATTTTTTCACCAATCTTGATGATACTTGCAGGTAATGATCAGTAATCCAATCACACTTGGCTCACCAAATTTCATTCTTCTAGGTTAAACCGTTCCTTTGCAGTAACCGTTTTCATGTTTAGGTTTCACTCTGTTTTCTCCTATATGGATACATGTAGTTGGAACTCTAAATCAAAGACGGTTTGTGCTAGCTCTTTGAAACTTGGCACATTAATGTAGTTCAAGTTCTATCGCTATGGTTTGTGTCCTATTGAAGTAGCCCCAAGCAGAGACTGACGAGAATCACTTTCATTGGAAGGGTTGCCAAGCTTCCGTGAAACTACGAGTTTCCTGAAATCTCAGCAAACATTTTTTCACCAATCTTGATGATACTTGCAGGTAATGATCAGTAATCCAATCCCACTTGGCTCACCAAATTACGTTCTTCTAGGTTAAACCGTTCCTTTGCAGTAACCGTTTTCATGTTTAGGTTTCACTCTGTTTTCTCCTATATGGATAACATGTAGGTTGGAACTCTAAATCAAACGCGGTTTGTGCTAGCTCTTTGAAACTTGGCACAATAATGTAGTTCCAAGTTCTATCGCTATGGTTTGTGTCCTATTGAAGTAGCCGCAAGCAGAGACTGACGAGAATCACTTTCATTGAAAGGGGTTGCCAAGCTTCCGTAAAACTACGAGTTTCCTGAAATCTCAGCAAACATTTTTTCACCAATCTTGATGATACTTGCAGATAATTATCAGTACATCAATCCCACTTGGCTCACCAAATTTCGTTCTTCTAGGATAAACCGTTCCTTTGTAGCAACCGTTTTCATGTTTAGGTTTCCCTCTATTTTCTCCTATATGGATACATGTAGTTGGAACTCTAAATCAAACACGGTTTGTGCTAGCTCTTTGATACTTGGCACAATAATGTAGTTCAAGTTCTATCGCTATGGTTTGTGTCCTATTGAAGTAGCCCCAAGCAGAGACTGACGAGAATCACATTCATTGAAATAGGTTGCCCACCTTATAAAAAAATACGAGTTTGCTGAAATCTCACTAAACATTTTTTGACCAATCTTGATGATACTTGCAGGTAATGATCAGTAATCCAATCACACTTGGCTTACCAAATTTCGTTCTTCTAGGTTAAACCGTTCCTTTGCAGTAACCGTTTTCATGTTTAGGTTTCACTCTGTTTTCTCCCTATATGGATACATGTAGTTGGAACTCTAAATCATACACGGTTTGTGCTAGCTCTTTGAAACGTTGCACAATAATGTAGTTCCAAGTTCTATCGCTATGGTTTCTGTCCTATTGAAGTAGCCCCAAGCAGAGACCTCCGAGAATCACTTTCATTGAAAGGGGTTGCCAAGCTTCCAAAAATCTAACGGGTTTCCTGAAATCTCAGCAAACATTTTTTCACCCAATCTTTATGATACTTGCAGGTAATGATCAGTAATCCAATCACACGTGGCTCACCAAATTTCGTTCTTCTAGGTTAAACCGTTCCTTTTTAGCAACCGTTTTCATGTTTAGGTTTCACTCTGTTTTCTCCTATATGGATACATGTAGTTGGAACTCTAAATCAAACGCGGTTTGTGCTAGCTCTTTGAAACTTGGCACAATAATGTAGTTCCAAGTTCTATGGCTATGGTTTGTATCCTATTGAAGTAGCCCCAAGCAGAGACTGACGAGAATCACTTTCATTGAAATTGGTTGCCAAGCTTCCAAAAAAACTACGAGTTTCCTGAAATCTCAGCAAACATTTTTTCACCCAATCTTGATGATCCTTGCAGGTAATGATCAGTACACCAATCCCACTTGGCTCACCAAATTTCGTTCTTCTAGGTTAAACCGTTCCTTTGCAGTAACCGTTTTCATGTTTAGGTTTCACTCTGTTTTCTCCTATATGGATACATGTAGTTGGAACTCTAAATCAAAGACGGTTTGTGCTAGCTCTTTGAAACTTGGCACAATAATGTAGTTCCAAGTCTATCGCTATGGTTTGTGTCCTATTGAAGTAGCCCCAAACAGAGACTGACGAGAATCACTTTCATTGAAAGTGGTTGCCAAGCTTCCAAAAAACTACGAGTTTCCTGAAATCTCAGCAAACATTTTTTCACCCAATCTTGATGATACTTGCAGGTATGATCAGTACACCATTCCCCACTTGGCTCACCAAATTTCGTTCTTCTAGGTTAAACCGTTCCTTTGCAGTAACCGTTTTCATGTTTAGGTTTTCACTCTGTTTTCTCCTATATGGATACATGTAGTTGGAACTCCTAAATCAAACATGGATTGTGCTAGCTCTTTTAAACTTGGCACAATAATATAGTTCTAAGTTCTATGGCTGGTTTGTGTCCTATTGAAGTAATCCCCAAGCAGAGACTGACGAGAATCACTTTCATTGAAAAGGGGTTGCCAAGCTTCCAAAAAAACTACGAGTATCCGGAAATCTCTACAACCATTTTTTTCACCAATCTTGATGATACTTGCAGGTAATGATCAGTAATCCAATCCCACTTGGCTCACCAAATTTCGTTCTTCTAGGTTAAACCGTTCCTTTGCAGTAACCGTTTTCATGTTTAGGTTTCACTCTATTTTCTCCTATATGGATACATGTAGTTGGAACTCTAAATCAAACACGGTTTGTGCTAATTCTTTGAAACTTGGCACAATAATGTAGTTCCAAGTTCTATGGCTATGGTTTGTGTCCTATTGAAGTAGCCCCAAGCAGAGACTGACGAGAATCACTTTCATTGAAAGGGGGTTGCCAAGCTTCCGTAAAACTACGAGTTTCCTGAAATCTCAGCAAACATTTTTCAACCAATCTTGATGATACTTGCAGGTAATGATCAGTACACCAATCCCACTTGGCTCACCAAATTTCGTTCTTCTAGGTTAAACCGTTCCTTTGCAGTAACCGTTTTCATGTTTAGGTTTCACTCTGTTTTCTCCTATATGGATACATGTAGTTGGAACTCTAAATCAAAGACGGTTTGTGCTAGCTCTTTGAAACTTGGCACAATAATGTAGTTCCAAGTTCTATCGCTATGGTTTGTGTCCTATTGAAGTAGCCCCAAACAGAGACTGACGAGAATCACTTTCATTGAAAGTGGTTGCCAAGCTTCCAAAAACTACGAGTTTCCTGAAATCTCAGCAAACATTTTTTCACCCAATCTTGATGATACTTGCAGGTAATGATCAGTACACCAATCCCACTTGGCTCACCAAATTTCGTTCTTCTAGGTTAAACCGTTCCTTTGCAGTAACCGTTTTCATGTTTAGGTTTCACTCTGTTTTCTCCTATATGGATACATGTAGTTGGAACTCTAAATCAAACATGGATTGTGCTAGCTCTTTTAAACTTGGCACAATAATATAGTTCTAAGTTCTATGGCTATGGTTTGTGTCCTATTGAAGTATCCCCAAGCAGAGACTGACGAGAATCACTTTCATTGAAAGGGGTTGCCAAGCTTCCAAAAAAACTACGAGTATCCGGAAAACTCTACAAACATTTTTTTCACCAATCTTGATGATACTTGCAGGTAATGATCAGTAATCCAATCCCACTTGGCTCACCAAATTTCGTTCTTCTAGGTTAAACCGTTCCTTTGCAGTAACCGTTTTCATGTTTAGTTTTCACTCTGTTTTCTCCTATATGGATACATGTAGTTGGAACTCTAAATCAAACACGGTTTGTGCTAGCTCTTTGAAACTTGGCACAATAATGTAGTTCCAAGTTCTATCTCTATGGTTTGTGTCCTATTGAAGTAGCCCCAAGCAGAGACTGACGAGAATCACTTTCATTGAAAGGGGTTGCCAAGCTTCCAAAAAACTACGAGTTTCCTGAAATCTCAGCAAACATTTTTTCACCAATCTTGATGATACTTGCAGGTAATGATCAGTACACCAATCCCACTTGGCTCACCAAATTTCGTTCTTCTAGGTTAAACCGTTCCTTTGCAGTAACCGTTTTCATGTTTAGGTTTCACTCTATTTTCTCCTATATGGATACATGTAGTTGGAACTCTAAATCAAACACGGTTTGTGCTAATTCTTTGAAACTTGGCACAATAATGTAGTTCCAAGTTCTATGGCTATGGTTTGTGTCCTATTGAAGTAGCCCGAAGCAGAGACTGACGAGAATCACTTTCATTGAAAGGGGTTGCCAAGCTTCCGTAAAACTACGAGTTTGCTGAAATCTCAGCAAACATTTTTCAACCAATCTTGATGATACTTGCAGGTAATGATCAGTACACCAATCCCACTTGGCTCACCAAATTTCGTTCTTCTATGTTAAACCGTTCCTCTGCAGTAACCGTTTTCATGTTTAGGTTTCACTCTGTTTTCTCCTATATGGATACATGTAGTTGGAACTCTAAATCAAACACGGTTTGTGCTAGCTCTTTAAAACTTGGCACAATAATGTAGTTCCAAGTTCTATAGCTACTTATTGTGTCCTATTGAAGTAGCCCCAAGCAGAGACTGACGAGAATCACTTTCATTGAAAGGGTTTGCCAAGCTTCCAAAAAAACTACGAGTTTCCTGAAATCTCAGCAAACATTTTTTCACCAATCTTGATGATACTTGCAGATAATTATCAGTACATCAATCCCACTTGGCTCACCAAATTTCGTTCTTCTAGGTTAAACCGTTCCTTTGTAGCAACCGTTTTCATGTTAGGATTCCCTCTATTTTCTCCTATATGGATACATGTAGTTGGAACTCTAAATCAAAAGCGGTTTGTGCTAGCTCTTTGAAACTTGGCACAATAATGTAGTTCCAAGTTCTATCGCTATGGTTTGTGTCCTATTGAAGTAGCCCCAAGCAGAGACTGACGAGAATCACATTCATTGAAATAGGTTGCCAACCTTATAAAAAAATACGAGTTTCCTGAAATTTCAGCAAACATTTTTTCAGTAATCTTGATGATACTTGCAGGTAATGATCAATAATCCAATCACACTTGGCTTTCCAAATTTCGTTCTTCTAGGTTAAACCGTTCCTTTGCAGTAACCGTTTTCATGTTTAGTTTTCACTCTGTTTTCTCCTATATGGATACATGTAGTTGGAACTCTAAATCAAACACGGTTTGTGCTAGCTCTTTGAAACTTGGCACAATAATGTAGTTCCAAGTTCTATCTCTATGGTTTGTGTCCTATTGAAGTAGCCCCAAGCAGAGACTGACGAGAATCACTTTCATTGAAAGGGGTTGCCAAGCTTCCAAAAAACTACGAGTTTCCTGAAATCTCAGCAAACATTTTTTCACCCAATCTTGATGATACTTGCAGGTAATGATCAGTACACCAATCCCAATTGGCTCACAAAATTTCGTTCTTCTAGGTTAAACCGTTCCTTTCAGTAACCGTTTTCATGTTTAGGTTTCACTCTGTTTTCTCCTATATGGATACATGTAGTTGGAACTCTAAATCAAAGACGGTTTGTGCTAGCTCTTTGAAACCAGGCACAATAATGTAGTTCCAAGTTCTATCGCTATGGTTTGTGTCCTATTGAAGTAGCCCCAAGCAGAGACTGACGAGAATCACTTTCATTGGAAGGGGTTGCCAAGCTTCCGTGAAACTACGAGTTTCCTGAAATCTCAGCAAACATTTTTTCACCCAATCTTCATATTACTTGCAGGTAATGATCAAAACACCAATCCCACTTGGCTCACCAAATTTCGTTCTTCTAGGTTAAACCGTTCCTTTGCAGTAACCGTTTTCATGTTTAGCTTTCACTCTGTTATCTCCTATAAGGATACATGTAGTTGGAACTCTAAATCAAACACGGTTTGTGCTAATTCTTTGAAACTTTGCACAATAATGTAGTTCCAAGTTCTATCGCTATGGTTTGTGTCCTATTGAAGTAGCCCCAAGCAGAGACCTACGAGAATCACTTTCATTGAAAGGGGTTGCCAAGCTTCCGTAAAACTACGAGTTTCCTGAAATCTCAGCAAACATTTTTTTCACCCAATCTTGATGATACTTGCAGGTAATCATCAGTACACCAATCCCACTTGGCTCACCAAATTTCGTTCCTCGAGGTTAAACCGTTCCTTTGCAGTAACCGTTTTCATGTTTAGCTTTCACTCTGTTTTCTCCTATATGGATACATGTAGTTGGAACTCTAAATCAAACGCGGTTTGTGCTAGCTCTTTGAAACTTGGCACAATAATGTAGTTCCAAGTTCTATCGCTATGGTTTGTGTCCTATTGAAGTAGCCCCAAGCAGAGACTGACGAGAATGAAATTCATTGAAATTGGTTGCCAAGCTTCCAAAAAACTACGAGTTTCCTGAAATATCAGCAAACATTTTTTTCACCAATCTTGATGATACTTGCAGTTCATGATCAGTAATCCAATCCCACTTGGCTCACCAAATTTCGTTCTTCTAGGTTAAACCGTTCCTTTGCAGTAACCGTTTTCATGTTTAGCTTTCACTCTGTTTTCTCCTATATGGATACATGTAGTTGGAACTCTAAATCAAACACGGTTTGTGCTAATTCTTTTGAAACTTGGCACAATAATGTAGTTCCAAGTTCTATCGCTATGGTTTGTGTCCTATTGAAGTAGCCCGAAGCAGAGACTGACGAGAATCACTTTCATTGAAATTGGTTGCCAAGCTTCCGTAAAACTACGAGTTTCCTGAAATCTCACCAAACATTTTTTCACCCAATCTTGATGATACTTGCAGGTAATGATCAGTACACCAATCCCACTTGGCTCACCAAATTTCGTTCTTCTAGGTTAAACCGTTCCTTTGCAGTAACCGTTTTCATGTTTAGGTTTCACTCTGTTTTCTCCTATATGGATACATGTAGTTGGAACTCTAAATCAAACGCGGTTTGTGCTAGCTCTTTGAAACTTGGCACAATAATGTAGTTCCAAGTTCTATGGCTATGGTTTGTGTCCTATTGAAGTAGCCCCAAGCAGAGACTGACGAGAATCACTTTCATTGAAAGGGGTTGCCAAGCTTCCAAAAAAACTACGAGTTTCCTGAAATCTCACCAAACATTTTTTTCACCAATCTTGATGATACTTGCAGGTAATGATCACTAATCCAATCCCACTTGGCTCACCAAATTTCGTTCTTCTAGGTTAAACCGTTCCTTTTCAGTAACCGTTTTCATGTTTAGCTTTCACTCTGTTTTCTCCTATATGGATACATGTAGTTGGAACTCTAAATCAAACACGGTTTGTGCTAATTCTTTGAAACTTGGCACAATAATGTAGTTCCAAGTTCTATCACTATGCTTTGTGTCCTATTGAAGTAGCCGCAAGCAGAGACTGACGAGAATCCCTTTCATTGAAAGGGGTTGCCAAGCTTCCGTAAAACTACGAGTTTCCTGAAATCTCAGCAAACATTTTTTCACCAATCTTGATGATACTTGCAGGTAATGATCAGTAATCCAATCCCACTTGGCTCACCAAATTTCGTTCTTCTAGGTTAAAACCGTTCCTTTTCAGTAACCGTTTTCATGTTTAGCTTTCACTCTGTTTTCTCCTATATGGATACATGTAGTTGGAACTCTAAATCAAACACGGTTTGTGCTAGCTCTTTGAAACTTGGCACAATAATGTAGTTCCAAGTTCTATCGCTATGGTTTGTGTCCTATTGAGGTAGCCCGAAGCAGAGACTGACGAGAATCACTTTCATTGAAAGGGGTTGCCAAGCTTCCGTAAAACTACGAGTTTCCTGAAATCTCAGCAAACATTTTTTCACCCAATCTTGATGATACTTGCAGGTAATGATCAGTAATCCAATCCCACTTGGCTCACCAAATTTCGTTCTTCTAGGTTAAACCGTTCCTTTGCAGTAACCGTTTTCATGTTTAGCTTTCACTCTGTTTTCTCCTATATGGATACATGTAGTTGGAACTCTAAATCAAAGACGGTTTGTGCTAGCTCTTTGAAACCAGGCACAATAATGTAGTTCCAAGTTCTATCGCTATGGTTTGTGTCGTATTGAAGTAGCCCCAAGCAGAGACTGACGAGAATCACTTTCATTGAAAGGGGTTGCCAAGCTTCCAAAAAAACTACGAGTTTCCTGAAAATCTCAGCAAACGTTTTTTCACCAATCTTGATGATACTTGCAGGTAATGATCAGTAATCCAATCCACTTGGCTCACCAAATTTCGTTCTTCTAGGTTAAACCGTTCCTTTGCAGTAACCGTTTTCATGTTTAGCTTTCACTCTGTTTTCTCCTATATGGATACATGTAGTTGGAACTCTAAATCAAACGCGGGTTGTGCTAGCTCTTTGAAACTTGGCACAATAATGTAGTTCCAAGTTCTATCGCTATGGTTTGTATCCTATTGAAGTAGCCCCAAGGAGAGACTGACGAGAATCACATTCATTGAAATTGGTTGCCAAGCTTCCAAAAAACTACGAGTTTCCTGAAATCTCAGCAAACATTTTTTCACCCAATTTTGATGATACGTGCAGGTAATGATCAGTAATCCAATTCCACTTGGCTCACCAAATTTCGTTCTTCTAGGTTAAACCGTTCCTTTGCAGTAACCGTTTTCATGTTTAGGTTTCACTCTGTTTTCTCCTATATGGATACATGTAGTTGGAACTCTAAAATCAAACGCGGTTTGTGCTAGCTCTTTGAAACTTGGCACAATAATGTAGTTCCAAGTTCTATCGCTATGGTTTGTGTCCTATTGAAGTAGCCCCAAGCAGAGACTGACGAGAATCACTTTCATTGAAAGGGGTTGCCAAGCTTCCAAAAAAACTACGAGTTTCCTGAAATCTCACCAAACATTTTTTCACCAATCTTGATGATACTTGCAGGTAATGATCAGTAATCCAATTCCCACTTGGCTCACCAAATTTCGTTCCTCTAGGTTAAACCGTTCCTTTGCAGTAACCGTTTTCATGTTTAGCTTTCACTCTGTTTTTCCTATATGGATACATGTAGTTGGAACTCTAAATCAAACGCGGTTTGTGCTAGCTCTTTGAAACTTGGCACAATAATGTAGTTCCAAGTTCTATCGCTATGGTTTGTGTCCTATTGAAGTAGCCCCAAGCAGAGACTGACGAGAATGAAATTCATTGAAATTGGTTGCCAAGCTTCCAAAAAACTACGAGTTTCCTGAAATATCAGCAAACATTTTTTCACCAATCTTGATGATACTTGCAGTTCATGATCAGTACACCAATCCCACTTGGCTCACCAAATTTCGTTCTTCTAGGTTAAACCGTTCCTTTTCAGTAACCGTTTTCATGTTTAGCTTTTCACTCTGTTTTCTCCTATATGGATACATGTAGTTGGAACTCTAAATCAAACACGGTTTGTGCTAATTCTTTGAAACTTGGCACAATAATGTAGTTCCAAGTTCTATCACTATGCTTTGTGTCCTATTGAAGTAGCCGCAAGCAGAGACTGACGAGAATCCCTTTCATTGAAAGGGGTTGCCAAGCTTCCGTAAAACTACGAGTTTCCTGAAATCTCAGCAAACATTTTTTCACCAATCTTGATGATACTTGCAGGTAATGATCAGTAATCCAATCCCACTTGGCTCACCAAATTTCGTTCTTCTAGGTTAAACCGTTCCTTTTCAGTAACCGTTTTCATGTTTAGCTTTCACTCTGTTTTCTCCTATATGGATACATGTAGTTGGAACTCTAAATCAAACACGGTTTGTGCTAGCTCTTTGAAACTTGGCACAATAATGTAGTTCCAAGTTCTATCGCTATGGTTTGTGTCCTATTGAGGTAGCCCAAAGCAGAGACTGACGAGAATCACTTTCATTGAAAGGGGTTGCCAAGCTTCCGTAAAACTACGAGTTTCCTGAAATCTCAGCAAACATTTTTTCACCCAATCTTGATGATACTTGCAGGTAATGATCAGTAATCCAATCCCACTTGGCTCACCAAATTTCGTTCTTCTAGGTTAAACCGTTCCTTTGCAGTAACCGTTTTCATGTTTAGCTTTCACTCTGTTTTCTCCTATATGGATACATGTAGTTGGAACTCTAAATCAAAGACGGTTTGTGCTAGCTCTTTGAAACCAGGCACAATAATGTAGTTCCAAGTTCTATCGCTATGGTTTGTGTCGTATTGAAGTAGCCCCAAGCAGAGACTGACGAGAATCACTTTCATTGAAAGGGGTTGCCAAGCTTCCAAAAAAACTACGAGTTTCCTGAAATCTCAGCAAACGTTTTTTTCACCAATCTTGATGATACTTGCAGGTAATGATCAGTAATCCAATCCCACTTGGCTCACCAAATTTCGTTCTTCTAGGTTAAACCGTTCCTTTGCAGTAACCGTTTTCATGTTTAGCTTTCACTCTGTTTTCTCCTATATGGATACATGTAGTTGGAACTCTAAATCAAACGCGGGTTGTGCTAGCTCTTTGAAACTTGGCACAATAATGTAGTTCCAAGTTCTATCGCTATGGTTTGTATCCTATTGAAGTAGCCCCAAGGAGAGACTGACGAGAATCACATTCATTGAAATTGGTTGCCAAGCTTCCGTAAAACTACGAGTTTCCTGAAATCTCAGCAAACATTTTTTCACCCAATTTTGATGATACGTGCAGGTAATGATCAGTAATCCAATTCCACTTGGCTCACCAAATTTCGTTCTTCTAGGTTAAACCGTTTCCTTTGCAGTAACCGTTTTCATGTTTAGGTTTCACTCTGTTTTCTCCTATATGGATACATGTAGTTGGAACTCTAAATCAAACGCGGTTTGTGCTAGCTCTTTGAAACTTGGCACAATTAATGTAGTTCCAAGTTCTATCGCTATGGTTTGTGTCCTATTGAAGTAGCCCCAAGCAGAGACTGACGAGAATCACTTTCATTGAAAGGGGTTGCCAAGCTTCCAAAAAACTACGAGTTTCCTGAAATCTCACCAAACATTTTTTCACCAATCTTGATGATACTTGCAGGTAATGATCAGTAATCCAATCCCACTTGGCTCACCAAATTTCGTTCCTCTAGGTTAAACCGTTCCTTTGCAGTAACCGTTTTCATGTTTAGCTTTCACTCTGTTTTTCCTATATGGATACATGTAGTTGGAACTCTAAATCAAACGCGGTTTGTGCTAGCTCTTTGAAACTTGGCACAATAATGTAGTTCCAAGTTCTATCGCTATGGTTTGTGTCCTATTGAAGTAGCCCCAAGCAGAGACTGACGAGAATGAAATTCATTGAAATTGGTTGCCAAGCTTCCAAAAAACTACGAGTTTCCTGAAATATCAGCAAACATTTTTTTCACCAATCTTGATGATACTTGCAGTTCATGATCAGTAATCCAATCCCACTTGGCTCACCAAATTTCGTTCTTCTAGGTTAAACCGTTCCTTTGCAGTAACCGTTTTCATGTTTAGCTTTCACTCTGTTTTCTCCTATATGGATACATGTAGTTGGAACTCTAAATCAAACACGGTTTGTGCTAATTCTTTGAAACTTGGCACAATAATGTAGTTCCAAGTTCTATCGCTATGGTTTGTGTCCTATTGAAGTAGCCCGAAGCAGAGACTGACGAGAATCACTTTCATTGAAATTGGTTGCCAAGCTTCCGTAAAACTACGAGTTTCCTGAAATCTCAGCAAACATTTTTTCACCCAATCTTGATGATACTTGCAGGTAATGATCAGTACACCAATCCCACTTGGCTCACCAAATTTCGTTCTTCTAGGTTAAACCGTTCCTTTGCAGTAACCGTTTTCATGTTTAGGTTTCACTCTGTTTTCTCCTATATGGATACATGTAGTTGGAACACTAAATCAAACGCGGTTTGTGCTAGCTCTTTGAAACTTGGCACAATAATGTAGTTCCAAGTTCTATCGCTATGGTTTGTGTCCTATTGAAGTAGCCCCAAGCAGAGACCTACGAGAATCACTTTCATTGAAAGGGGTTGCCAAGCTTCCGTAAAACTACGAGTTTCCTGAAATCTCAGCAAACATTTTTTTCACCCAATCTTGATGATACTTGCAGGTAATCATCAGTACACCAATCCCACTTGGCTCACCAAATTTCGTTCTTCTAGGTTAAACCGTTCCTTTGCAGTAACCGTTTCATGTTTAGGTTTCACTCTGTTTTCTCCTATATGGATACATGTAGTTGGAACTCTAAATCAAACGCGGTTTGTGCTAGCTCTTTGAAACTTGGCACAATAATGTAGTTCCAAGTTCTATAGCTACTTATTGTGTCCTCTTGAAGTAGCCCCAAGCAGAGACTGACGAGATCACTTTCATTGAAAGGGTTTGCCAAGCTTCCAAAAAACTACGAGTTTCCTGAAATCTCAGCAAACATTTTTTCACCAATCTTGATGATACTTGCAGATAATTATCAGTACATCAATCCCACTTGGCTCACCAAATTTCGTTCTTCTAGGTTAAACCGTTCCTTTGTAGCAACCGTTTTCATGTTTAGGATTCCCTCTATTTTCTCCAATATGGATACATGTAGTTGGAACTCTAAATCAAAAGCGGTTTGTGCTAGCTCTTTGAAACTTGGCACAATAATGTAGTTCCAAGTTCTATCGCTATGGTTTGTGTCCTATTGAAGTAGCCCCAAGCAGAGACTGACGAGAATCACATTCATTGAAATAGGTTGCCAACCTTATAAAAAAATACGAGTTTCCTGAAATTTCAGCAAACATTTTTTCAGTAATCTTGATGATACTTGCAGGTAATGATCAATAATCCAATCACACTTGGCTTTCCAAATTTCGTTCTTCTAGGTTAAACCGTTCCTTTGCAGTAACCGTTTTCATGTTTAGGTTTCACTCTATTTTCTCCTATATGGATACATGTAGTTGGAACTCTAAATCAAACACGGTTTGTGCTAATTCTTTGAAACTTGGCACAATAATGTAGTTCCTAGTTCTATGGCTATGGTTTGTGTCCTATTGAAGTAGCCCCAAGCAGAGACTGACGAGAATCACTTTCATTGAAAGGGTTGCCAAGCTTCCGTAAAACTACGAGTTTCCTGAAATCTCAGCAAACATTTTTCAACCAATCTTGATGATACTTGCAGGTAATGATCAGTACACCAATCCCACTTGGCTCACCAAATTTCGTTCTTCTATGTTAAACCGTTCCTCTGCAGTAACCGTTTTCATGTTTTAGGTTTCACTCTGTTTTCTCCTATATGGATACATGTAGTTGGAACTCTAAATCAAACACGGTTTGTGCTAGCTCTTTAAAACTTGGCACAATAATGTAGTTCCAAGTTCTATAGCTACTTATTGTGTCTTATTGAAGTAGCCCCAAGCAGAGACTGACGAGAATCACTTTCATTGAAAGGGTTTGCCAAGCTTCCAAAAAACTACGAGTTTCCTGAAATCTCAGCAAACATTTTTTCACCCAATCTTGATGATACTGGCAGGTAATGATCAGTACACCAATCCCACTTGGCTCATCAAATTTCGTTCTTCTAGGTTAAACCGTTCCTTTGCAGTAACCGTTTTAATGTTTAGGTTTCACTCTGTTTTCTCCTATATGGATACATGTAGTTGGAACTCTAAATCAAACACGGTTTGTGCTAACTCTTTGAAACTTGGCACAATAATGTAGTTCCAAGTTCTATGGCTATGGTTTGTGTCCTATTGAAGTAGCCGCAAGCAGAGACTGACGAGAATCACTTTCATTGAAAGGGGTTGCCAAGCTTCCAAAAAAACTACGAGTTTCCTGAAATCTCAGCAAACATTTTTTCACCAATCTTGATGATACTTGCAGGTAATGATCAGTAATCCAATCACACTTGGCTCACCAAATTTCATTCTTCTAGGTTAAACCGTTCCTTTGCAGTAACCGTTTTCATGTTTAGGTTTCACTCTGTTTTCTCCTATATGGGATACATGTAGTTGGAACTCTAAAATCAAAGACGGTTTGTGCTAGCTCTTTGAAACTTGGCACATTAATGTAGTTCCAAGTTCTATCGCTATGGTTTGTGTCCTATTGAAGTAGCCCCAAGCAGAGACTGACGAGAATCACTTTCATTGGAAGGGGTTGCCAAGCTTCCGTGAAACTACGAGTTTCCTGAAATCTCAGCAAACATTTTTTCACCAATCTTGATGATACTTGCAGGTAATGATCAGTAATCCAATCCCACTTGGCTCACCAAATTACGTTCTTCTAGGTTAAACCGTTCCTTTGCAGTAACCGTTTTCATGTTTAGGTTTCACTCTGTTTTCTCCTATATGGATACATGTAGTTGGAACTCTAAATCAAACGCGGTTTGTGCTAGCTCTTTGAAAACTTGGCACAATAATGTAGTTCCAAGTTCTATCGCTATGGTTTGTGTCCTATTGAAGTAGCCCCAAGCAGAGACTGACGAGAATCACTTTCATTGAAAGGGGTTGCCAAGCTTCCGTAAAACTACGAGTTTCCTGAAATCTCAGCAAACATTTTTTCACCAATCTTGATGATACTTGCAGATAATTATCAGTACATCAATCCCACTTGGCTCACCAAATTTCGTTCTTCTAGGATAAACCGTTCCTTTGTAGCAACCGTTTTCATGTTTAGGTTTCCCTCTATTTTCTCCTATATGGATACATGTAGTTGGAACTCTAAATCAAACACGGTTTGTGCTAGCTCTTTGATAACTTGGCACAATAATGTAGTTCCAAGTTCTATCGCTATGGTTTGTGTCCTATTGAAGTAGCCCCAAGCAGAGACTGACGAGAATCACATTCATTGAAATAGGTTGCCCACCTTATAAAAAAATACGAGTTTGCTGAAATCTCACTAAACATTTTTTGACCAATCTTGATGATACTTGCAGGTAATGATCAGTAATCCAATCACACTTGGCTTACCAAATTTCGTTCTTCTAGGTTAAACCGTTCCTTTGCAGTAACCGTTTTCATGTTTAGGTTTCACTCTGTTTTCTCCTATATGGATACATGTAGTTGGAACTCTAAATCATACACGGTTTGTGCTAGCTCTTTGAAACTTGGCACAATAATGTAGTTCCAAGTTCTATGGCTATGGTTTGTGTCCTATTGAAGTAGCCCCAAGCAGAGACCTCCGAGAATCACTTTCATTGAAAGGGGTTGCCAAGCTTCCAAAAATCTACGGGTTTCCTGAAATCTCAGCAAACATTTTTTCACCCAATCTTGATGATACTTGCAGGTAATGATCAGTAATCCAATCACACGTGGCTCACCAAATTTCGTTCTTCTAGGTTAAACCGTTCCTTTTTAGCAACCGTTTTCATGTTTAGGTTTCACTCTGTTTTCTCCTATATGGATACATGTAGTTGGAACTCTAAATCAAACGCGGTTTGTGCTA
The DNA here is from genome assembly GCF_045843805.1 of Urocitellus parryii. Lineage (NCBI taxonomy): Eukaryota > Metazoa > Chordata > Mammalia > Rodentia > Sciuridae > Urocitellus > Urocitellus parryii. The sequence continues at coordinate 42,671 of NW_027552758.1, read as the reverse complement.
GCTCTTTGAAACTTGGCACAATAATGTAGTTCCAAGTTCTATGGCTATGGTTTGTATCCTATTGAAGTAGCCCCAAGCAGAGACTGACGAGAATCACTTTCATTGAAATTGGTTGCCAAGCTTCCAAAAAAACTACGAGTTTCCTGAAATCTCAGCAAACATTTTTTCACCCAATCTTGATGATCCTTGCAGGTAATGATCAGTACACCAATCCCACTTGGCTCACCAAATTTCGTTCTTCTAGGTTAAACCGTTCCTTTGCAGTAACCGTTTTCATGTTTAGGTTTCACTCTGTTTTCTCCTATATGGATACATGTAGTTGGAACTCTAAATCAAAGACGGTTTGTGCTAGCTCTTTGAAACTTGGCACAATAATGTAGTTCCAAGTTCTATCGCTATGGTTTGTGTCCTATTGAAGTAGCCCCAAACAGAGACTGACGAGAATCACTTTCATTGAAAGTGGTTGCCAAGCTTCCAAAAAACTACGAGTTTCCTGAAATCTCAGCAAACATTTTTTCACCCAATCTTGATGATACCTTGCAGGTAATGATCAGTACACCAATCCCACTTGGCTCACCAAATTTCGTTCTTCTAGGTTAAACCGTTCCTTTGCAGTAACCGTTTTCATGTTTAGGTTTCACTCTGTTTTCTCCTATATGGATACATGTAGTTGGAACTCTAAATCAAACATGGATTGTGCTAGCTCTTTTAAACTTGGCACAATAATATAGTTCTAAGTTCTATGGCTATGGTTTGTGTCCTATTGAAGTATCCCCAAGCAGAGACTGACGAGAATCACTTTCATTGAAAGGGGTTGCCAAGCTTCCAAAAAAACTACGAGTATCCGGAAATCTCTACAACCATTTTTTTCACCAATCTTGATGATACTTGCAGGTAATGATCAGTAATCCAATCCCACTTGGCTCACCAAATTTCGTTCTTCTAGGTTAAACCGTTCCTTTGCAGTAACCGTTTTCATGTTTAGGTTTCACTCTATTTTCTCCTATATGGATACATGTAGTTGGAACTCTAAATCAAACACGGTTTGTGCTAATTCTTTGAAACTTGGCACAATAATGTAGTTCCAAGTTCTATGGCTATGGTTTGTGTCCTATTGAAGTAGCCCCAAGCAGAGACTGACGAGAATCACTTTCATTGAAAGGGGTTGCCAAGCTTCCGTAAAACTACGAGTTTCCTGAAATCTCAGCAAACATTTTTCAACCAATCTTGATGATACTTGCAGGTAATGATCAGTACACCAATCCCACTTGGCTCACCAAATTTCGTTCTTCTAGGTTAAACCGTTCCTTTGCAGTAACCGTTTTCATGTTTAGGTTTCACTCTGTTTTCTCCTATATGGATACATGTAGTTGGAACTCTAAATCAAAGACGGTTTGTGCTAGCTCTTTGAAACTTGGCACAATAATGTAGTTCCAAGTTCTATCGCTATGGTTTGTGTCCTATTGAAGTAGCCCCAAACAGAGACTGACGAGAATCACTTTCATTGAAAGTGGTTGCCAAGCTTCCAAAAAACTACGAGTTTCCTGAAATCTCAGCAAACATTTTTTCACCCAATCTTGATGATACTTGCAGGTAATGATCAGTACACCAATCCCACTTGGCTCACCAAATTTCGTTCTTCTAGGTTAAACCGTTCCTTTGCAGTAACCGTTTTCATGTTTAGGTTTCACTCTGTTTTCTCCTATATGGATACATGTAGTTGGAACTCTAAATCAAACATGGATTGTGCTAGCTCTTTTAAACTTGGCACAATAATATAGTTCTAAGTTCTATGGCTATGGTTTGTGTCCTATTGAAGTATCCCCAAGCAGAGACTGACGAGAATCACTTTCATTGAAAGGGGTTGCCAAGCTTCCAAAAAAACTACGAGTATCCGGAAATCTCTACAACCATTTTTTTCACCAATCTTGATGATACTTGCAGGTAATGATCAGTAATCCAATCCCACTTGGCTCACCAAATTTCGTTCTTCTAGGTTAAACCGTTCCTTTGCAGTAACCGTTTTCATGTTTAGGTTTCACTCTATTTTCTCCTATATGGATACATGTAGTTGGAACTCTAAATCAAACACGGTTTGTGCTAATTCTTTGAAACTTGGCACAATAATGTAGTTCCAAGTTCTATGGCTATGGTTTGTGTCCTATTGAAGTAGCCCCAAGCAGAGACTGACGAGAATCACTTTCATTGAAAGGGGTTGCCAAGCTTCCGTAAAACTACGAGTTTCCTGAAATCTCAGCAAACATTTTTCAACCAATCTTGATGATACTTGCAGGTAATGATCAGTACACCAATCCCACTTGGCTCACCAAATTTCGTTCTTCTATGTTAAACCGTTCCTCTGCAGTAACCGTTTTCATGTTTAGGTTTCACTCTGTTTTCTCCTATATGGATACATGTAGTTGGAACTCTAAATCAAACACGGTTTGTGCTAGCTCTTTAAAACTTGGCACAATAATGTAGTTCCAAGTTCTATAGCTACTTATTGTGTCCTATTGACGTAGCCCCAAGCAGAGACTGACGAGAATCACTTTCATTGAAAGGGTTTGCCAAGCTTCCAAAAAACTACGAGTTTCCTGAAATCTCAGCAAACATTTTTTCACCAATCTTGATGATACTTGCAGATAATTATCAGTACATCAATCCCACTTGGCTCACCAAATTTCGTTCTTCTAGGTTAAACCGTTCCTTTGTAGCAACCGTTTTCATGTTTAGGATTCCCTCTATTTTCTCCTATATGGATACATGTAGTTGGAACTCTAAATCAAAAGCGGTTTGTGCTAGCTCTTTGAAACTTGGCACAATAATGTAGTTCCAAGTTCTATCGCTATGGTTTGTGTCCTATTGAAGTAGCCCCAAGCAGAGACTGACGAGATTCACATTCATTGAAATAGGTTGCCAACCTTATAAAAAAATACGAGTTTCCTGAAATTTCAGCAAACATTTTTTCAGTAATCTTGATGATACTTGCAGGTAATGATCAATAATCCAATCACACTTGGCTTTCCAAATTTCGTTCTTCTAGGTTAAACCGTTCCTTTGCAGTAACCGTTTTCATGTTTAGTTTTCACTCTGTTTTCTCCTATATGGATACATGTAGTTGGAACTCTAAATCAAACACGGTTTGTGCTAGCTCTTTGAAACTTGGCACAATAATGTAGTTCCAAGTTCTATCTCTATGGTTTGTGTCCTATTGAAGTAGCCCCAAGCAGAGACTGACGAGAATCACTTTCATTGAAAGGGGTTGCCAAGCTTCCAAAAAACTACGAGTTTCCTGAAATCTCAGCAAACATTTTTTCACCAATCTTGATGATACTTGCAGGTAATGATCAGTACACCAATCCCACTTGGCTCACCAAATTTCGTTCTTCTAGGTTAAACCGTTCCTTTGCAGTAACCGTTTTCATGTTTAGGTTTCACTCTATTTTCTCCTATATGGATACATGTAGTTGGAACTCTAAATCAAACACGGTTTGTGCTAATTCTTTGAAACTTGGCACAATAATGTAGTTCCAAGTTCTATGGCTATGGTTTGTGTCCTATTGAAGTAGCCCGAAGCAGAGACTGACGAGAATCACTTTCATTGAAAGGGGTTGCCAAGCTTCCGTAAAACTACGAGTTTGCTGAAATCTCAGCAAACATTTTTCAACCAATCTTGATGATACTTGCAGGTAATGATCAGTACACCAATCCCACTTGGCTCACCAAATTTCGTTCTTCTATGTTAAACCGTTCCTCTGCAGTAACCGTTTTCATGTTTAGGTTTCACTCTGTTTTCTCCTATATGGATACATGTAGTTGGAACTCTAAATCAAACACGGTTTGTGCTAGCTCTTTAAAACTTGGCACAATAATGTAGTTCCAAGTTCTATAGCTACTTATTGTGTCCTATTGAAGTAGCCCCAAGCAGAGACTGACGAGAATCACTTTCATTGAAAGGGTTTGCCAAGCTTCCAAAAAACTACGAGTTTCCTGAAATCTCAGCAAACATTTTTTCACCAATCTTGATGATACTTGCAGATAATTATCAGTACATCAATCCCACTTGGCTCACCAAATTTCGTTCTTCTAGGTTAAACCGTTCCTTTGTAGCAACCGTTTTCATGTTTAGGATTCCCTCTATTTTCTCCTATATGGATACATGTAGTTGGAACTCTAAATCAAAAGCGGTTTGTGCTAGCTCTTTGAAACTTGGCACAATAATGTAGTTCCAAGTTCTATCGCTATGGTTTGTGTCCTATTGAAGTAGCCCCAAGCAGAGACTGACGAGAATCACATTCATTGAAATAGGTTGCCAACCTTATAAAAAAATACGAGTTTCCTGAAATTTCAGCAAACATTTTTTCAGTAATCTTGATGATACTTGCAGGTAATGATCAATAATCCAATCACACTTGGCTTTCCAAATTTCGTTCTTCTAGGTTAAACCGTTCCTTTGCAGTAACCGTTTTCATGTTTAGTTTTCACTCTGTTTTCTCCTATATGGATACATGTAGTTGGAACTCTAAATCAAACACGGTTTGTGCTAGCTCTTTGAAACTTGGCACAATAATGTAGTTCCAAGTTCTATCTCTATGGTTTGTGTCCTATTGAAGTAGCCCCAAGCAGAGACTGACGAGAATCACTTTCATTGAAAGGGGTTGCCAAGCTTCCAAAAAACTACGAGTTTCCTGAAATCTCAGCAAACATTTTTTCACCCAATCTTGATGATACTTGCAGGTAATGATCAGTACACCAATCCCAATTGGCTCACAAAATTTCGTTCTTCTAGGTTAAACCGTTCCTTTTCAGTAACCGTTTTCATGTTTAGGTTTCACTCTGTTTTCTCCTATATGGATACATGTAGTTGGAACTCTAAATCAAAGACGGTTTGTGCTAGCTCTTTGAAACCAGGCACAATAATGTAGTTCCAAGTTCTATCGCTATGGTTTGTGTCCTATTGAAGTAGCCCCAAGCAGAGACTGACGAGAATCACTTTCATTGGAAGGGGTTGCCAAGCTTCCGTGAAACTACGAGTTTCCTGAAATCTCAGCAAACATTTTTTCACCCAATCTTCATAATACTTGCAGGTAATGATCAAAACACCAATCCCACTTGGCTCACCAAATTTCGTTCTTCTAGGTTAAACCGTTCCTTTGCAGTAACCGTTTTCATGTTTAGCTTTCACTCTGTTATCTCCTATAAGGATACATGTAGTTGGAACTCTAAATCAAACACGGTTTGTGCTAATTCTTTGAAACTTTGCACAATAATGTAGTTCCAAGTTCTATCGCTATGGTTTGTGTCCTATTGAAGTAGCCCCAAGCAGAGACCTACGAGAATCACTTTCATTGAAAGGGGTTGCCAAGCTTCCGTAAAACTACGAGTTTCCTGAAATCTCAGCAAACATTTTTTTCACCCAATCTTGATGATACTTGCAGGTAATCATCAGTACACCAATCCCACTTGGCTCACCAAATTTCGTTCCTCGAGGTTAAACCGTTCCTTTGCAGTAACCGTTTTCATGTTTAGCTTTCACTCTGTTTTCTCCTATATGGATACATGTAGTTGGAACTCTAAATCAAACGCGGTTTGTGCTAGCTCTTTGAAACTTGGCACAATAATGTAGTTCCAAGTTCTATCGCTATGGTTTGTGTCCTATTGAAGTAGCCCCAAGCAGAGACTGACGAGAATGAAATTCATTGAAATTGGTTGCCAAGCTTCCAAAAAACTACGAGTTTCCTGAAATATCAGCAAACATTTTTTCACCAATCTTGATGATACTTGCAGTTCATGATCAGTAATCCAATCACACTTGGCTCACCAAATTTCGTTCTTCTAGGTTAAACCGTTCCTTTGCAGTAACCGTTTTCATGTTTAGCTTTCACTCTGTTTTCTCCTATATGGATACATGTAGTTGGAACTCTAAATCAAACACGGTTTGTGCTAATTCTTTGAAACTTGGCACAATAATGTAGTTCCAAGTTCTATCGCTATGGTTTGTGTCCTATTGAAGTAGCCCGAAGCAGAGACTGACGAGAATCACTTTCATTGAAATTGGTTGCCAAGCTTCCGTAAAACTACGAGTTTCCTGAAATCTCAGCAAACATTTTTTCACCCAATCTTGATGATACTTGCAGGTAATGATCAGTACACCAATCCCACTTGGCTCACCAAATTTCGTTCTTCTAGGTTAAACCGTTCCTTTGCAGTAACCGTTTTCATGTTTAGGTTTCACTCTGTTTTCTCCTATATGGATACATGTAGTTGGAACTCTAAATCAAACGCGGTTTGTGCTAGCTCTTTAAAACTTGGCACAATAATGTAGTTCCAAGTTCTATGGCTACGGTTTGTGTCCTATTGAAGTAGCCGCAAGCAGAGACTGACGAGAATCACTTTCATTGAAAGGGGTTGCCAAGCTTCCAAAAAAACTACGAGTTTCCTGAAATCTCAGCAAACATTTTTTCACCCAATCTTGCAGATACTTGCAGGTAATGATCAAAACACCAATCCCACTTGGCTCACCAAATTTCGTTCTTCTAGGTTAAACTGTTCCTTTGCAGTAACCGTTTTCATGTTTAGCTTTCACTCTGTTATCTCCTATAAGGATACATGTAGTTGGAACTCTAAATCAAACACGGTTTGTGCTAATTCTTTGAAACTTTGCACAATAATGTAGTTCCAAGTTCTATCGCTATGGTTTGTGTCCTATTGAAGTAGCCCCAAGCAGAGACCTGACGAGAATCACTTTCATTGAAAGGGGTTGCCAAGCTTCCGTAAAACTACGAGTTTCCTGAAATCTCAGCAAACATTTTTTCACCAATCTTGATGATACTTGCAGGTAATCATCAGTACACCAATCCCACTTGGCTCACCAAATTTCGTTCCTTCTAGGTTAAACCGTTCCTTTGCAGTAACCGTTTTCATGTTTAGCTTTCACTCTGTTTTCTCCTATATGGATACATGTAGTTGGAACTCTAAATCAAACGCGGTTTGTGCTAATCTCTTTGAAACTTGGCACAATAATGTAGTTCCAAGTTCTATCGGCTATGGTTTGTGTCCTATTGAAGTAGCCCGAAGCAGAGACTGACGAGAATGAAATTCATTGAAAGTGGTTGCCAAGCTTCCAAAAAACTACGAGTTTCCTGAAATCTCAGCAAACATTTTTTCACCAATCTTGATGATACTTGCAGTTCATGATCAGTAATCCAATCCCACTTGGCTCACCAAATTTCGTTCTTCTAGGTTAAACCGTTCCTTTGCAGTAACCGTTTTCATGTTTAGCTTTCACTCTGTTTTCTCCTATATGGATACATGTAGTTGGAACTCTAAATCAAACACGGTTTGTGCTAATTCTTTGAAACTTGGCACAATAATGTAGTTCCAAGTTCTATCGCTATGGTTTGTGTCCTATTGAAGTAGCCCGAAGCAGAGACTGACGAGAATCACTTTCATTGAAAGGGGTTGCCAAGCTTCCGTGAAACTACGAGTTTCCTGAAATCTCAGCAAACATTTTTTCACCAATCTTGATGATACTTGCAGGTAATGATCAGTACACCAATCCCACTTGGCTCACCAAATTTCGTTCTTCTAGGTTAAACCGTTCCTTGCAGTAACCGTTTTCATGTTTAGGTTTCACTCTGTTTTCTCCTATATGGATACATGTAGTTGGAACTCTAAATCAAAGACGGTTTGTGCTAGCTCTTTGAAACCAGGCACAAAAATGTAGTTCCAAGTTCTATCGCTATGGTTTGTGTCCTATTGAAGTAGCCCGAAGCAGAGACTGACGAGAATCACTTTCATTGAAAGGGGTTGCCAAGCTTCCGTAAAACTACGAGTTTCCTGAAATCTCAGCAAACATTTTTTCACCCAATCTTGATGATACTTGCAGGTAATCATCAGTACACCAATCCCACTTGGCTCACCAAATTTCGTTCATCTAGGTTAAACCGTTCCTTTGCAGTAACCGTTTTCATGTTTAGCTTTAACTCTGTTTTCTCCTATATGGATACATGTAGTTGGAACTCTAAATAAAACACGGTTTGTGCTAGCTCTTTGAAACTTGGCACAATAATGTACTTCAAAGTTCTATCGCTATGGTTTGTGTCCTATTGAAGTAGCCCGAAGCAGAGACTGACGAGAATCACTTTCATTGAAAGGGGTTGCCAAGCTTCCGTGAAACTACGAGTTTCCTGAAATCTCAGCAAACATTTTTTCACCAATCTTGATGATACTTGCAGGTAATGATCAGTAATCCAATCCCACTTGGCTCACCAAATTTCGTTCTTCTAGGTTAAACCGTTCCTTTTCAGTAACCGTTTTCATGTTTAGGTTTCACTCTGTTTCTCCTATATGGATACATGTAGTTGGAACTCTAAATCAAACACGGTTTGTGCTAGCTCTTTGAAACTTGGCACAATAATGTAGTTCCAAGTTCTTATGGCTATGGTTTGTGTCCTATTGAAGTAGCCGCAAGCAGAGACTGACGAGAATCACTTTCATTGAAAGGGGTTGCCAAGCTTCCAAAAAACTACGAGTTTCCTGAAATCTCAGCAAACGTTTTTTCACCAATCTTGATGATACTTGCAGGTAATGATCAGTAATCCAATCCCACTTGGCTCACCAAATTTCGTTCTTCTAGGTTAAACCGTTCTTTGCAGTAACCGTTTTCATGTTTAGCTTTCACTCTGTTTTCTCCTATATGGATTCATGTAGTTGGAACTCTAAATCAAACACGGTTTGTGCTAATTCTTTGAAACTTGGCACAATAATGTAGTTCCAAGTTCTATCGCTATGGTTTGTGTCCTATTGAAGTAGCCCGAAGCAGAGACTGACGAGAATCACTTTCATTGAAAGGGGTTGCCAAGCTTCCGTAAAACTACGAGTTTCCTGAATTCTCAGCAAACATTTTTTCACCCAATCTTGATGATACTTGCAGGTAATGATCAGTAATCCAATCCCACTTGGCTCACCAAATTTCGTTCTTCTAGATTAAACCGTTCCTTTGCAGTAACCGTTTTCATGTTTAGGTTTCACTCTGTTTTCTCCTATATGGATACATGTAGTTGGAACTCTAAATCAAACGCGGGTTGTGCTAGCTCTTTGAAACTTGGCACAATAATGTAGTTCCAAGTTCTATCGCTATGGTTTGTATCCTATTGAAGTAGCCCCAAGCAGAGACTGACGAGAATCACATTCATTGAAATTGGTTGCCAAGCTTCCAAAAAAACTACGAGTTTCCTGAAATCTCAGCAAACATTTTTTTCACCCAAACTTGATGACACGTGCAGGTAATGATCAGTACACCAATCCCACTTGGCTCACCAAATTTCGTTCTTCTAGGTTAAACCGTTCCTTTGCAGTAACCGTTTTCATGTTTAGGTTTCACTCTGTTTTCTCCTATATGGATACATGTAGTTGGAACTCTAAATCAAACGCGGTTTGTGCTAGCTCTTTGAAACTTGGCACAATAATGTAGTTCCAAGTTCTATCGCTATGGTTTGTGTCCTATTGAAGTAGCCCGAAGCAGAGACTGACGAGAATCACTTTCATTGAAAGGGGTTGCCAAGCATCCAAAAAAACTACGAGTTTCCTGAAATCTCACCAAACATTTTTTCACCAATCTTGATGATACTTGCAGGTAATGATCAGTAATCCAATCCACTTGGCTCACCAAATTTCGTTCTTCTAGGTTAAACCGTTCCTTTGCAGTAACCGTTTTCATGTTTAGCTTTCACTCTGTTTTCTCCTATATGGATACATGTAGTTGGAACTCTAAATCAAACACGGTTTGGGCTAGCTCCATGAAACCAGGCACAATAATGTAGTTCCAAGTTCTATCACTATGGTTTGTGTCCTATTGAAGTAGCCCCAAGCAGAGACTGACAAGAATCACTTTCATTGGAACGGGTTGCCAAGCTTCCGTGAAACTACGAGTTTCCTGAAATCTCAGCAAACATTTTTTCACCAATCTTGATGATACTTGCAGGTAATGATCAGTAATCCAATCCCACTTGGCTCACCAAATTTCGTTCTTCTAGGTTAAACCGTTCCTTTTCAGTAACCGTTTTCATGTTTAGCTTTCACTCTGTTTTCTCCTATATGGATACATGTAGTTGGAACTCTAAATCAAACACGGTTTGTGCTAATTCTTTGAAACTTGGCACAATAATGTAGTTCCAAGTTCTATCGCTATGGTTTGTGTCCTATTGAGGTAGCCCGAAGCAGAGACTGACGAGAATCACTTTCATTGAAAGGGGTTGCCAAGCTTCCGTAAAACTACGAGTTTCCTGAAATCTCAGCAAACATTTTTTCACCCAATCTTGATGATACTTGCAGGTAATGATCAGTAATCCAATCCCACTTGGCTCACCAAATTTCGTTCTTCTAGGATAAACCGTTCCTTTGCAGTAAACCGTTTTCATGTTTAGGTTTCACTCTGTTTTCTCCTATATGGATACATGTAGTTGGAACTCTAAATCAAAGACGGTTTGTGCTAGCTCTTTGAAACCAGGCAAAATAATGTAGTTCCAAGTTCTATTGCTCTGGTTTGTGTCCTATTGAAGTAGCCCCAAGCAGAGACTGACGAGAATCACTTTCATTGAAAGGGGTTGCCAAGCTTCCAAAAAAACTACGAGTTTCCTGAAATCTCAGCAAACATTTTTTCACCAATCTTGATGATACTTGCAGGTAATTATCAGTAATCCAATCCCACTTGTCTCACCAAATTTCGTTCTTCTAGGTTAAACCGTTCCTTTGCAGTAACCGTTTTCATGTTTAGCTTTCACTCTGTTTTCTCCTATATGGATACATGTAGTTGGAACTCTGAATCAAAGACGGTTTGTGCTAGCTCTTTGAAACTTGGCACAATAATGTAGTTCCAAGTTCTATCGCTATGGATTGTGTCGGATTGTGTCCTATTGAAGTAGCCCGAAGCACAGACTGACGAGAATCACTTTCATTGAAGGGGTTGCCAAGCTTCCGAAAACTACGAGTTTCCTGAATTCTCAGCAAACATTTTTTCACCCAACTTGATGATACTTGCAGGTAATGATCAGTAATCCAATCCACTTGGCTCACCAAATTTCGTTCTTCTAGATTAAACCGTTCCTTTGCAGTAACCGTTTTCATGTTTAGGTTTCACTCTGTTTTCTCCTATATGGATACATGTAGTTGGATAACTCTAAATCAAACGGCGGGATGTGCTAGCTCTTTGAAACTTGGCACAATAATGTAGTTCCAAGTTCTATCGCTATGGTTTGTATCCTATTGAAGTAGCCCAAGCAGAGACTGACGAGAATCACATTCATTGAATTGTTGCCAAGCTTCCAAAAAACTACGAGTTTCCTGAAATCTCAGCAAACATTTTTTCACCCAATCTTGATGATACGTGCAGGTAATGATCAGTACACCAATCCCACTTGGCTCACCAAAGTTTCGTTCTTCTAGGTTAAACCGATTCCTTTGCAGTAACCGTTTTCATGTTTAGGTTTCACTCTGTTTTCTCCTATTATGGATACATGTAGTTTGGAACTCTAAATCACACGCGGTTTGTGCTAGCTCTTTGAAACGTGGCACAATAATGTAGTTCCAATTCTATCGCTATGGTTTGGGTCCTATTGAAGTAGCCCAAGCAGAGACTGACGAGAATCACTTTCATTGAAAGGGGTTGCCAAGCTACCAAAAAAATTACGAGTTTCCTGAAATCTCACCAAACATTTTTTCACCAATCTTGATGATACTTGCAGGTAATGATCAGTAATCCAATCCCACTTGGCTCACCAAATTTCGTTCTTCTAGGTTAAACCGTTCCTTTGCAGTAACCGTTTTTCATGTTTAGCTTTCACTCTGTTTCTCCTATATGAGATACATGTAGTTGGAACTCTAAATCAAACACGGTTTGGGATAGCTCCATGAAACCAGGCACAATAATGTAGTTCCAAGTTCTATCGCTATGGTTTGTGTCCTATTGAAGTAGCCCAAGCAGAGACTGACGAGAATCACTTTCATTGGAACGGGTTGCCAAGCTTCCGTGAAACTACGAGTTTCCTGAAATCTCAGCAACATTTTTCACACCAAACTTTGAGGATACTTGCAGGTTAATGATCAGTAATCCAATCCCACCTTGGCTCACCAAATTTCGTTCTTCTAGGTTAAACCGTTCCTTTGCAGTAACCGTTTTCATGTTAGGTTTCACTCTGTTTTCTCCTATATGGATACATGTAGTTGGAACTCTAAATCAAACGCGGTTTGTGCTAGCTCTTTGAAACTTGGCACAATAATGTAGTTCCAAGTTCTATCGCTATGGTTTGTATCCTATTGAAGTAGCCCCAAGCAGAGACTGACGAGAATCACATTCATTGAATTGGTTGCCAAGCTTCCAAAAAACTACGAGTTCCTGAAATCTCAGCAAACTATTTTTTCACCCAATCTTGATGATACTTGCAGGTAATGATCAGTACACCAATCCCACTTGGCTCACCAAATTTCGTTCTTCTAGGTTAAACCGTTCCTTTGCAGTAACCGTTTTCATGTTTAGGTTTCACTCTGTTTTCTCCTATATGGATACATGTATTTGGGAACTCTAAATCAAACTCGGTTTGTGCTAGCTCTTTGAAACTTGGCACAATAATGTAGTTCCAAGTTCTATCTGCTAGTGTTTGTGTCCTATTGAAAGTAGCCCCAAGCAGAGACTGACGAGAATCACTTTCATTGAAGGGGTTGCCATGCTTCCAAAAAACTACGAGTTTCCTGAAATCTCACCAACATTTTTTTCACCAATCGTGATGATACTTTGCAGGTAATGATCAGTAATCCAATCCCACTTGGCTCACCAAATTTCGTTCTCTAGGTTAAACCGTTCCTTTGCAGTAACCGTTTTCCATTGTTAGCTTCCACTCTGTTTTCTCCTATATGGATACATGTATTTGGAACTCTAAATCAAACACGGTTTGTGCTAATTCTTTGAAACTTGGCACAGATTTGTAGTCCAAGTTCTATCGCTATGGTTTGTGTCCTATTGAAAGTAGCCCGAAGCAGAGACTGACGAGAATCACTTTCATTGAAAGGGGTTTGCCAAGCTTCCGTAAAACTACGAGTTCCTGAAATCTCAGCAAACATTTTTTCACCCAATCTTGATGATCCTTGCAGGTAAGGATCAGTAATACAATCCCACTTGGCTCACCAAAATTTCGTTCTTCTAGGTTAAACCGTTCCTTTGCAGTAACCGTTTTCATGTTTAGGTTCACTCTGTTTTCTCCTATATGGGATACATGTAGTTGGAACTCTAAATCAAACACGGATTGTGCTAGCTCTTTTAAACTTGGCACAATAATGTAGTTCCAAGTTCTATCGCTATGGTTTTGTGTCCTATTGAAGTAGCCCCAAGCAGAGACTGACGAGAATCACTTTCATTGAAAGGGGTTGCCAAGCTTCCAAAAAAAACTACGAGTTTCCTGAAATCTCACCAAACATTTTTTCACCAATCTTGATGATACTTTGCAGGTAATGATCAGTAATCCAATCCCACTTGGCTCACCCAAAATTTCGTTCTTCTAGGTTAAACCGTTCCTTTGCAGTAACCGTTTTCATGTTAGTTTCACTCTGTTTTCTCCTATATGGATACATGTAGTTGGAACTCTAAATATACAAAAACGGGTTGTGCTAGCTCTTTGAAACCAGGCACAATAATGTAGTTCCAAGTTCTATTGCTCTGGTTGTGTCCTATTGAAGTAGCCCAAGCAGAGACTGACGAGAATCACTTTCATTGAAAAGGGTTGCCAAGCTTCCAAAAAAACTACGAGTTTCCTGAAATCTCAGCAAACATTTTTTCACCAATCATGATGATACTTGCAGGTAATGATCAGTAATCCAATCCACTTGTCTCACCAAATTTGTTCTTCAGGTTAAACCGTTCCTTTGCAGTACCGTTTTCATGTTTAGCTTTCACTCTGTTTTCTCCTATATGGATACATGTAGTTGGAACTCTAAATCAAACACGGTTGTGTAATTCTTTTGAAACTTGGCACAATAATGTAGTTCCAAATTCTATCGCTATGGTTTGTGTCCTATTGAAGTAGCCCGAAGCAGAGACTGACGAGAATCACTTTCATTGAAAGGGGTTGCCAAGCTTCCGTAAAACTACGAGTTTCCTGAAATCTCAGCAAACATTTTTCACCCAATCTTGATGATACGTGCAGGTAATGATCAGTACACCAATCCCACTTGGCTCACCAAATTTCGTTCTTCTAGGTTAAACGTTCCTTTGCAGTAACCGTTTTCATGTTTAGGTTTCACTCTGTTTTCTCCTATATGGATACCTGTAGTGGAACTCTAAATCAAACGGTTTGTGCTAGCTCTTTTAAACTTGGCACAATAATGTAGTATCCAAGTTCTATCGCTATGGTTTGTGTCCCTATTGAAGTAGCCCCAAGCAGAGACTGACGAGAATCACTTTCATTGAAAGGGGTTTGCCAAGCTTCCCAAAAACTACGAGTTTCCTGAAAATCTCAGCAAACATTTTTTCACCAATCATGATGATACTTGCAGGAATGATCAGTAATCAATCCCACTTGTCTCACCAAATTTCGTTCTTCTAGGTAAACCGTTCCTTTGCAGTAACCGTTTTCATGTTTGCTTTCACTCGTGTTTCTCCTATATGGATACATGTAGTTGGAACTCTAAATCAAACACGGTTTGTGCTAATTCTTTGAAATTTGGCACAATAATGTAGTTCCAAGTTCTATCGCTATGCTTTGTGTCCTATTGAAGTAGCCCGAAGCAGAGACTGACGAGAATCACTTCATTGAAAGGGGTGCCAAGCTTCCGTAAAACTACGAGTTTCCTGAAATCTCAGCAAACATTTTTTCACCCAATCTTGATGATACGTGGCAGGTAATGATCAGTACACCAATCCCACTTGGCTCACCAAAATTTCGTTCTTCTAGGTTAAACCGTTCCTTTGCAGTAACCGTTTTCATGTTTAGGTTTCACTCTGTTTCTCCTATATGGATACATGTAGTTGGAACTCTAATCAAACGCGGTTTGTTGCTAGCTCTATGAAACTTGGCACAATAATGTAGTTTCCAAGTTCATCTGCTATGGTTGTGTCCTATTGAAGTAGCCCCAAGCAGAGACTGACGAGAATCACTTTCATTGAAAGGGGTTGCCAAGCTTCCAAAAAAACTACGAGTTTCCTGAAATCTCACCAAACATTTTTTCACCAATCTTGATGATACTTGCAGGTAATGATCAGTAATCCAATCCCACTTGGCTCACCAAATTTTCGGTTCTTCTAGGTTACAACGTTCCTTTGCAGTAACCGTTTTCATGTTTACCTTCCACTCTGTTTTCTCCTATATGGATACATGATTTTGGAACTCTAAATCAAACACGGTTTGTGCTAATTCTTTGAAACTTGGCACAATAATGTAGTTCCAAGTTCTATCGCTATGGTTTGTGTCCTATTGAAGTAGCCCGAAGCAGAGACTGACGAGAATCACTTTCATTGAAAGGGGTTGCCAAGCTTCCGTAAAACTACGAGTTCCTGAAATCTCAGCAAACATTTTTCCCAATCTTGATGATACTTGTACTTCAGGTAATGATCAGTAATCCAATCCCACTTGGCTCACCAATTTCGTTCTTCTAGGTTAAACCGTTCCTTTGCAGTAACCGTTTTCATGTTTAGGTTTCACTCTGTTTTCTCCTATGGATACATGTAGTTGGAACTCTAAATCAAACGCGGTTTGTGCTAGCTCTTTGAAACTTGTCACAATAATGTAGTTCCAAGTTCTATCGCTATGGTTTGTGTCCTATTGAAGTAGCCCCAAGCAGAGACTGACGAGAATCACATTCATTGAAAGGGGTTGCCAAGCATCCAAAAAACTACGAGTTTCCTGAAATATCAGCAAACATTTTTTCACCCAATCTTGATGATACTTGCAGGTAATGATCAGTACACCAATCCCACTTGGCTCACCAAATTTCGTTCTTTAGGTTAAACCGTTCCTTTGCAGTAACCGTTTTCATGTTTAGCTTTCACTCTGTTTTCTCCTATAGGATACATGTAGTTGGAACTCTAAATCAAACACGGGTTGTGCTAGCTCCATGAAACCAGGCACAATAATGTAGTTCCAAGTTCTATCGCTATGGTTTGTGTCCTATTGAAATAGCCCCAAGCAGAGACTGACGAGAATCACTTTCATTGGAACGGGTTGCCAAGCTTCCGTGAAACTACGAGTTTCCTGGAATCTCAGCAAACATTTTTTCACCAATCTTGATGATACTTGCAGGTAATGATCAGTAATCCAATCCCACTTGGCTCACCAAATTTCGTTCTTCTAGGTTAAACCGTTCCTTTGCAGTAACCTGTTTTCATGTTTACCTTCCACTCTGTTTTCTCCTATATGGATACATGTATTTGGAACTCTAAAATCAAACACGGTTTGTGCTAATTCTTTGAAACTTGGCACAATAATGTAGTTCCAAGTTCTATCGCTATGGTTTGTGTCCTATTGAAGTAGCCCGAAGCAGAGACTGACGAGAATCACTTTTCATTGAAAGGGGTTGCCAAGCTTCCGTAAAACTACGAGTTTCCTGAAATCTCAGCAAACATTTTTTCACCAATCTTGATGATACTTGCAGGTAATGATCAGTAATCCAATCCCACTTGGCTCACCAAATTTCGTTCTTCTAGGTTAAACCGTTCCTTTGCAGTAACCGTTTTCATGTTTAGGTTTCACTCTGTTTTCTCCTATATGGATACATGTAGTTGGAACTCTAAATCAAACGCGGTTTGTGCTAGCTCTTTGAAACTTGTCACAAATAATGTAGTTCCAAGTTCTATCGCTATGGTTTGTGTCCTATGAAGTAGCCCCAAGCAGAGACTGACGAGAATCACATTCATTGAAGAGGGGTTGCAAGCATCCAAAAAACTACGAGTTTCCTGAAATATCAGCAAACATTTTTTCACCCAATCTTGATGATACTTGCAGGTAATGATCAGTACACCAATCCCACTTGGCTCACCAAATTTCTGTTCTTCTAGTTTAAACCGTTCCTTTGCAGTAACCGTTTTCATGTTTAGCTTTCACTCTGTTTTCTCCTATATGGATACATGTAGTTGGAACTCTAAATCAAACACGGTTTGTGCTAGCTCCATGAAACCAGGCACAATAATGTAGTTCCAAGTTCTATCGCTATGGTTTGTGTCCTATTGAAATAGCCCCAAGCAGAGACTGACGAGAATCACTTTCATTGGAACGGGTTGCCAAGCTTCCGTGAAACTACGAGTTTCCTGAAATCTCAGCAAACATTTTTTCACCCAATCTTGATGATACTTGCAGGTAATGATCAGTAATCCAATCCCACTTGGCTCACCAAATTTCGTTCTTCTAGGTTAAACCGTTCCTTTCAGTACCGTTTTCATGTTTAGCTTTCACTCTGTTTTCTCCTATATGGATACATGTAGTTGGAACTCTAAATCAAACACGGTTTGTGCTAATTCTTTGAAACTTGGCACAATAATGTAGTACCAAGTTCCATCGCTATGGTTTGTGTCCTATTGAGGTAGCCCGAAGCAGAGACTGACGAGAATCACTTTCATTGAAAGGGGTTGCCAAGCAAAACTACGAGTTACCTGAAATCTCAGCAAACATTTTTTCACCCTATCTTGATGATACTTGCAGGTAATGATCAGTAATCCAATCCCACTTGGCTCACCAAATTTCGTTCTTCTAGGTTAAACCGTTCCTTTGCAGTAACCGTTTTCATGTTTAGGTTTCACTCTGTTTTCTCCTATATGGATACATGTAGTTGGAACTCTAAATCAAACACGGATTGTGCTAGCTCTTTTAAACTTGGCACAATAATGTAGTTCCAAGTTCTATCGCTATGGTTTGTGTCCTATTGAAGTAGCCCCAAGCAGAGACTGACGAGAATCACTTTCATTGAAAGGGGTTGCCAAGCTTCCAAAAAAACTACGAGTTTCCTGAAATCTCACCAAACATTTTTTCACCAATCTTGATGATACTTGCAGGTAATGATCAGTAATCCAATCACACTTGGCTCACCAAATTTCGTTCTTCTAGGTTAAACCGTTCCTTTGCAGGAACCGTTTTCATGTTTAGGTTTCACTCTGTTTTCTCCTATATGGATACATGTAGTTGGAACTCTAAATCAAATGCGGTTTGTGCTAGCTCTTTGAAACTTGGCACAATAATGTAGTTCCAAGTTCTATCGCTATGGTTTGTATCCTATTGAAGTAGCCCCAAGCAGAGACTGACGAGAATCACTTTCATTGAAAGGGGTTGCCAAGCTTCCAAAAAAACTACGAGTTTCCTGAAATCTCACCAAACATTTTTTCACCAATCTTGATGATACTTGCAGGTAATGATCAGTAATCCAATCACACTTGGCTCACCAAATTTCGTTCTTCTAGGTTAAACCGTTCCTTTGCAGTAACCGTTTTCATGTTTAGGTTTCACTCTGTTTTCTCCTATATGGATACATGTAGTTGGAACTCTAAATCAAAGACGGTTTGTGCTAGCTCTTTGAAACCAGGCACAATAATGTAGTTCCAAGTTCTATTGCTCTGGTTTGTGTCCTATTGAAGTAGCCCCAAGCAGAGACTGACGAGAATCACTTTCATTGAAAGGGGTTGCCAAGCTTCCAAAAAAACTACGAGTTTCCTGAAATCTCAGCAAACATTTTTTCACCAATCATGATGATACTTGCAGGTAATGATCAGTAATCCAATCCCACTTGTCTCACCAAATTTCGTTCTTCTAGGTTAAACCGTTCCTTTGCAGTAACCGTTTTCATGTTTAGCTTTCACTCTGTTTTCTCCTATATGGATACATGTAGTTGGAACTCTAAATCAAACACGGTTTGTGCTAATTCTTTGAAACTTGGCACAATAATGTAGTTCCAAGTTCTATCGCTATGGTTTGTGTCCTATTGAAGTAGCCCGAAGCAGAGACTGACGAGAATCACTTTCATTGAAAGGGGTTGCCAAGCTTCCGTAAAACTACGAGTTTCCTGAAATCTCAGCAAACATTTTTTCACCCAATCTTGATTATACTTGCAGGTAATGATCAGTACACCAATCCCACTTGGCTCACCAAATTTCGTTCTTCTAGATTAAACCGTTCCTTTGCAGTAACCGTTTTCATGTTTAGGTTTCACTCTGCTTTCTCCTATATGGATACATGTAGTTGGAACTCTAAATCAAACGCGGTTTGTGCTAGCTCTTTGAAACTTGGCACAATAATGTAGTTCCAAGTTCTATGGCTATGGTTTGTGTCCTATTGAAGTAGCCGCAACAGAGACTGACGAGAATCACTTTCATTGAAAGGGGTTGCCAAGCTTCCAAAAAAACTACGAGTTTCCTGAAATCTCACCAAACATTTTTACACCAATCTTGATGATACTTGCAGATAATGATCAGTACACCAATCCCACTTGGCTCACCAAATTTCGTTCTTCTAGGTTAAACCGTTCCTTTTTAGCAACCGTTTTCATGTTTAGGTTTCATTCTGTTTTCTCCTATATGGATACATGTAGTGGAACTCTAAATCAAACGCGGTTTGTGCTAGCTCTTTGAAACTTGGCACAATAATGTAGTTCCAAGTTCTATTGCTATGGTTTGTATCCTATTGAAGTAGCCCCAAGCAGAGACTGACGAGAATCACATTCATTGAAATTGGTTGCCAAGCTTCCAAAAAACTACGAGTTTCCTGAAATCTCAGCAAACATTTTTTCACCCAATCTTGATGATACTTGCAGGTAATGATCAGTACACCAATCCCACTTGGCTCACCAAATTTCGTTCTTCTAGGTTAAACCGTTCCTTTGCAGTAACCGTTTTCAGGTTTAGGTTTCACTCTGTTTTCTCCTATATGGATACATGTAGTTGGAACTCTAAATCAAAGACGGTTTGTGCTAGCTCTTTGAAACTTGGCACAATAATGTAGTTCCAAGTTCTATCGCTATGGTTTGTGTCCTATTGAAGTAGCCCGAAGCAGAGACTGACGAGAATCACATTCATTGAAAGGGGTTGCCAAGCTTCCGTAAAACTACGAGTTTACTGAAATCTCAGCAAACATTTTTTCACCCAATCTTGATGATACTTGCAGGTAATGATCAGTACACCAATCCCACTTGGCTCACCAAATTTCGTTCTTCTAGGTTAAACCGTTCCTTTGCAGTAACCGTTTTCATGTTTAGGTTTCACTCTGTTTTCTCCTATATGGATACATGTAGTTGGAACTCTAAATCAAACACGGTTTGTGCTAGCTCTTTGAAACTTAACACAATAATGTAGTTCCAAGTTCTATGGCTATGGTTTGTGTCCTATTGAAGTAGCCCCAAGCAGAGACTGACGAAAATCACTTTCATTGAAAGGGGTTGCCAAGCTTCCGTAAAACTACGAGTTTCCTGAAATCTCAGCAAACATTTTTTCACCCAATCTTGATGATACTTGCAGGTAATGATCAGTACCCCAATCCCACTTGGCTCACCAAATTTCGTTCTTCTAGGTTAAACCGTTCCTTTGCAGTAACCGTTTTCATGTTTAGGTTTCACTCTGTTTTCTCCTATATGGATACATGTAGTTGGAACTCTAAATCAAACGCGGTTTGTGCTAGCTCTTTGAAACTTGGCACAATAATGTAGTTCCATGTTCTATCGCTAAGGTTTGTGTCCTATTGAAGTAGCCCGAAGCAGAGACTGACGAGAATCACTTTCATTGAAAGGGGTTGCCAAGCTTCCGTAAAACTACGAGTTTCCTGAAATTTCAGCAAACATTTTTCACCCAATCTTGATGATACCTGCAGGTAATGATCAGTACACCAATCCCACTTGGCTCACCAAATTTCGTTCTTCTAGGTTAAACCGTTCCTCTGCAGTAACCGTTTTCATGTTTAGGTTTCACTCTGTTTTCTCCTATATGGATAAATGTAGTTGGAACTATAAATCAAACACGGTTTGTGCTAGCTCTTTAAAACTTGGCACAATAATGTAGTTCCAAGTTCTATGGCTACTTATTGTGTCCTATTGAAGTAGCCCCAAGCAGAGACTGACGAGAATCACTTTCATTGAAAGGGTTTGCCAAGCTTCCAAAAAACTACGAGTTTCCTGAAATCTCAGCAAACATTTTTTCACCAATCTTGATGATACTTGCAGATAATTATCAGTACATCAATCCCACTTGGCTCACCAAATTTCGTTCTTCTAGGTTAAACCGTTCCTTTGTAGCAACCGTTTTCATGTTTAGGTTTCCCTCTATTTTCTCCTATATGGATACATGTAGTTGGAACTCTAAATCAAACGCGGTTTGTGCTAGCTCTCTGAAACTTGCCACAATAATGTAGTTCCAAGTTCTATCGCTATGGTTTGTGTCCTATTGAAGTAGCCCCAAGCAGAGACTGACGAGAATCACATTCATTGAAATAGGTTGCCAACCTTAGAAAAAAAATACGAGTTTCCTGAAATTTCAGCAAACATTTTTTCACCAATCTTGATGATACTTGCAGGTAATGATCAGTAATCCAATCACACTTGGCTTACCAAATGTCGTTCTTCTAGGTTAAACCGTTCCTTTGCAGTAACCGTTTTCATGTTTAGGTTTCACTCTGTTTTCTCCTATATGGATACATGTAGTTGGAACTCTAAATCAAACACGGTTTGTGCTAGCTCTTTGAAACTTGGCACAATAATGTAGTTCCAAGTTCTATCGCTAAGGTTTGTGTCCTATTGAAGTAGCCCCAAGCAGAGACTGACGAGAATCACTTTCATTGAAAGGGGTTGCCAAGCTTCCGTAAAACTACGAGTTTCCTGAAATCTCAGCAAACATTTTTCACCCAATCTTGATGATACTTGCAGGTAATGATCAGTACACCAATCCCACTTGGCTCACCAAATTTCGTTCTTCTAGGTTAAACCGTTCCTCTGCAGTAACCGTTTTCATGTTTAGGTTTCACTCTGTTTTCTCCTATATGGATACATGTAGTTGGAACTCTAAATCAAACACGGTTTGTGCTAGCTCTTTAAAACTTGGCACAATAATGTAGTTCCAAGTTCTATGGCTACTTATTGTGTCCTATTGAAGTAGCCCCAAGCAGAGACTGACGAGAATCACTTTCATTGAAAGGGTTTGCCAAGCTTCCAAAAAACTACGAGTTTCCTGAAATCTGAGCAAACATTTTTTCACCAATCTTGATGATACTTGCAGATAATTATCAGTACATCAATCCCACTTGGCTCACCAAATTTCGTTCTTCTAGGTTAAACCGTTCCTTTGTAGCAACCGTTTTCATGTTTAGGTTTCCCTCTATTTTCTCCTATATGGATACATGTAGTTGGAACTCTAAATCAAACGCGGTTTGTGCTAGCTCTTTGAAACTTGGCACAATAATGTAGTTCCAAGTTCTATCTCTATGGTTTGTGTCCTATTGAAGTAGCCCCAAGCAGAGACCTACGAGAATCACTTTCATTGAAAGGGGTTGCCAAGCTTCCAAAAAACTACGAGTTTCCTGAAATCTCAGCAAACATTTTTTCACCCAAACTTGATGACACGTGCAGGTAATGATCAGTACACCAATCCCACTTGGCTCACCAAATTTCGTTCTTCTAGGTTAAACCGTTCCTTTGCAGTAACCGTTTTCATGTTTAGGTTTCACTCTGTTTTCTCCTATATGGATACATGTAGTTGGAACTCTAAATCAAACGCGGTTTGTGCTAGCTCTTTGAAACTTGGCACAATAATGTAGTTCCAAGTTCTATCGCTATGGTTTGTGTCCTATTGAAGTAGCCCGAAGCAGAGACTGACGAGAATCACTTTCATTGAAAGGGGTTGCCAAGCTTCCAAAAAAACTACGAGTTTCCTGAAATCTCAACAAACATTTTTTCACCAATCTTGATGATAGTTGCAGGTAATGATCAGTAATCCAATCCCACTTGGCTCACCAAATTTCGTTCTTCTAGGTTAAACCGTTCCTTTGCAGTAACCGTTTTCATGTTTAGCTTTCACTCTGTTTTCTCCTATATGGATACATGTAGTTGGAACTCTAAATCAAACACGGTTTGGGCTAGCTCCATGAAACCAGGCACAATAATGTAGTTCCAAGTTCTATCACTATGGTTTGTGTCCTATTGAAGTAGCCCCAAGCAGAGACTGACGAGAATCACTTTCATTGGAACGGGTTGCCAAGCTTCCGTGAAACTACGAGTTTCCTGAAATCTCAGCAAACATTTTTTCACCAATCTTGATGATACTTGCAGGTAATGATCAGGAATCCAATCCCACTTGGCTCACCAAATTTCGTTCTTCTAGGTTAAACCGTTCCTTTTCAGTAACCGTTTTCATGTTTAGCTTTCACTCTGTTTTCTCCTATATGGATACATGTAGTTGGAACTCTAAATCAAACACGGTTTGTGCTAATTCTTTGAAACTTGGCACAATAATGTAGTTCCAAGTTCTATCGCTATGGTTTGTGTCCTATTGAGGTAGCCCGAAGCAGAGACTGACGAGAATCACTTTCATTGAAAGGGATTGCCAAGCTTCCGTAAAACTACGAGTTTCCTGAAATCTCAGCAAACATTTTTTCACCCAATCTTGATGATACTTGCAGGTAATGATCAGCAATCCAATCCCACTTGGCTCACCAAATTTCGTTCTTCTAGGTTAAACCGTTCCTTTGCAGGAACCGTTTTCATGTTTAGGTTTCACTCTGTTTTCTCCTATATGGATACATGTAGTTGGAACTCTAAATCAAAGACGGTTTATGCTAGCTCTTTGAAACCAGGCACAATAATGTAGTTCCAAGTTCTATTGCTCTGGTTTGTGTCCTATTGAAGTAGCCCCAAGCAGAGACTGACGAGAATCACTTTCATTGAAAGGGGTTGCCAAGCTTCCAAAAAAACTACGAGTTTCCTGAAATCTCAGCAAACATTTTTTCACCAATCTTGATGATACTTGCAGGTAATTATCAGTAATCCAATCCCACTTGTCTCACCAAATTTCGTTCTTCTAGGTTAAACCGTTCCTTTGCAGTAACCGTTTTCATGTTTAGCTTTCACTCTGTTTTCTCCTATATGGATACATGTAGTTGGAACTCTAAATCAAAGACGGTTTGTGCTAGCTCTTTGAAACTTGGCACAATAATGTAGTTCCAAGTTCTATCGCTATGGTTTGTGTCCTATTGAAGTAGCCCGAAGCACAGACTGACGAGAATCACTTTCATTGAAAGGGGTTGCCAAGCTTCCGTAAAACTACGAGTTTCCTGAATTCTCAGCAAACATTTTTTCACCCAATCTTGATGATACTTGCAGGTAATGATCAGTAATCCAATCCCACTTGGCTCACCAAATTTCGTTCTTCTAGATTAAACCGTTCCTTTGCAGTAACCGTTTTCATGTTTAGGTTTCACTCTGTTTTCTCCTATATGGATACATGTAGTTGGAACTCTAAATCAAACGCGGGTTGTGCTAGCTCTTTGAAACTTGGCACAATAATGTAGTTCCAAGTTCTATCGCTATGGTTTGTATCCTATTGAAGTAGCCCCAAGCAGAGACTGACGAGAATCACATTCATTGAAATTGGTTGCCAAGCTTCCAAAAAACTACGAGTTTCCTGAAATCTCAGCAAACATTTTTTCACCCAATCTTGATGATACGTGCAGGTAATGATCAGTACACCAATCCCACTTGACTCACCAAATTTCGTTCTTCTAGGTTAAACCGTTCGTTTGCAGTAACCGTTTTCATGTTTAGGTTTCACTCTGTTTTCTCCTATATGGATACATGTAGTTGGAACTCTAAATCAAACGCGGTTTGTGCTAGCTCTTTGAAACGTGGCACAATAATGTAGTTCCAAGTTCTATCGCTATGGTTTGTGTCCTATTGAAGTAGCCCCAAGCAGAGACTGACGAGAATCACTTTCATTGAAAGGGGTTGCCAAGCTTCCAAAAAAACTACGAGTTTCCTGAAATCTCAACAAACATTTTTTCACCAATCTTGATGATACTTGCAGGTAATGATCAGTAATCCAATCCCACTTGGCTCACCAAATTTCGTTCTTCTAGGTTAAACCGTTCCTTTGTAGCAACCGTTTTCATGTTTAGGTTTCCCTCTATTTTCTCCTATATGGATACATGTAGTTGGAACTCTAAATCAAACGCGGTTTGTGCTAGCTCTCTGAAACTTGCCACAATAATGTAGTTCCAAGTTCTATCGCTATGGTTTGTGTCCTATTGAAGTAGCCCCAAGCAGAGACTGACGAGAATCACATTCATTGAAATAGGTTGCCAACCTTAGAAAAAAAATACGAGTTTCCTGAAATTTCAGCAAACATTTTTTCACCAATCTTGATGATACTTGCAGGTAATGATCAGTAATCCAATCACACTTGGCTTACCAAATGTCGTTCTTCTAGGTTAAACCGTTCCTTTGCAGTAACCGTTTTCATGTTTAGGTTTCACTCTGTTTTCTCCTATATGGATACATGTAGTTGGAACTCTAAATCAAACGCGGTTTGTGCTAGCTCTTTGAAACTTGGCACAATAATGTAGTTCCAAGTTCTATCGCTAAGGTTTGTGTCCTATTGAAGTAGCCCCAAGCAGAGACTGACGAGAATCACTTTCATTGAAAGGGGTTGCCAAGCTTCCGTAAAACTACGAGTTTCCTGAAATCTCAGCAAACATTTTTCACCCAATCTTGATGATACTTGCAGGTAATGATCAGTACACCAATCCCACTTGGCTCACCAAATTTCGTTCTTCTAGGTTAAACCGTTCCTCTGCAGTAACCGTTTTCATGTTTAGGTTTCACTCTGTTTTCTCCTATATGGATACATGTAGTTGGAACTCTAAATCAAACACGGTTTGTGCTAGCTCTTTAAAACTTGGCACAATAATGTAGTTCCAAGTTCTATGGCTACTTATTGTGTCCTATTGAAGTAGCCCCAAGCAGAGACTGACGAGAATCACTTTCATTGAAAGGGTTTGCCAAGCTTCCAAAAAACTACGAGTTTCCTGAAATCTGAGCAAACATTTTTTCACCAATCTTGATGATACTTGCAGATAATTATCAGTACATCAATCCCACTTGGCTCACCAAATTTCGTTCTTCTAGGTTAAACCGTTCCTTTGTAGCAACCGTTTTCATGTTTAGGTTTCCCTCTATTTTCTCCTATATGGATACATGTAGTTGGAACTCTAAATCAAACGCGGTTTGTGCTAGCTCTTTGAAACTTGGCACAATAATGTAGTTCCAAGTTCTATCTCTATGGTTTGTGTCCTATTGAAGTAGCCCCAAGCAGAGACCTACGAGAATCACTTTCATTGAAAGGGGTTGCCAAGCTTCCAAAAAACTACGAGTTTCCTGAAATCTCAGCAAACATTTTTTCACCCAAACTTGATGACACGTGCAGGTAATGATCAGTACACCAATCCCACTTGGCTCACCAAATTTCGTTCTTCTAGGTTAAACCGTTCCTTTGCAGTAACCGTTTTCATGTTTAGGTTTCACTCTGTTTTCTCCTATATGGATACATGTAGTTGGAACTCTAAATCAAACGCGGTTTGTGCTAGCTCTTTGAAACTTGGCACAATAATGTAGTTCCAAGTTCTATCGCTATGGTTTGTGTCCTATTGAAGTAGCCCGAAGCAGAGACTGACGAGAATCACTTTCATTGAAAGGGGTTGCCAAGCTTCCAAAAAAACTACGAGTTTCCTGAAATCTCAACAAACATTTTTTCACCAATCTTGATGATAGTTGCAGGTAATGATCAGTAATCCAATCCCACTTGGCTCACCAAATTTCGTTCTTCTAGGTTAAACCGTTCCTTTGCAGTAACCGTTTTCATGTTTACCTTTCACTCTGTTTTCTCCTATATGGATACATGTAGTTGGAACTCTAAATCAAACACGGTTTGGGCTAGCTCCATGAAACCAGGCACAATAATGTAGTTCCAAGTTCTATCACTATGGTTTGTGTCCTATTGAAGTAGCCCCAAGCAGAGACTGACGAGAATCACTTTCATTGGAACGGGTTGCCAAGCTTCCGTGAAACTACGAGTTTCCTGAAATCTCAGCAAACATTTTTTCACCAATCTTGATGATACTTGCAGGTAATGATCAGTAATCCAATCCCACTTGGCTCACCAAATTTCGTTCTTCTAGGTTAAACCGTTCCTTTTCAGTAACCGTTTTCATGTTTAGCTTTCACTCTGTTTTCTCCTATATGGATACATGTAGTTGGAACTCTAAATCAAACACGGTTTGTGCTAATTCTTTGAAACTTGGCACAATAATGTAGTTCCAAGTTCTATCGCTATGGTTTGTGTCCTATTGAGGTAGCCCGAAGCAGAGACTGACGAGAATCACTTTCATTGAAAGGGGTTGCCAAGCTTCCGTAAAACTACGAGTTTCCTGAAATCTCAGCAAACATTTTTTCACCCTATCTTGATGATACTTGCAGGTAATGATCAGCAATCCAATCCCACTTGGCTCACCAAATTTCGTTCTTCTAGGTTAAACCGTTCCTTTGCAGTAACCGTTTTCATGTTTAGGTTTCACTCTGTTTTCTCCTATATGGATACATGTAGTTGGAACTCTAAATCAAAGACGGTTTGTGCTAGCTCTTTGAAACCAGGCACAATAATGTAGTTCCAAGTTCTATTGCTCTGGTTTGTGTCCTATTGAAGTAGCCCCAAGCAGAGACTGACGAGAATCACTTTCATTGAAAGGGGTTGCCAAGCTTCCAAAAAAACTACGAGTTTCCTGAAATCTCAGCAAACATTTTTTCACCAATCTTGATGATACTTGCAGGTAATTATCAGTAATCCAATCCCACTTGTCTCACCAAATTTCGTTCTTCTAGGTTAAACCGTTCCTTTGCAGTAACCGTTTTCATGTTTAGCTTTCACTCTGTTTTCTCCTATATGGATACATGTAGTTGGAACTCTAAATCAAAGACGGTTTGTGCTAGCTCTTTGAAACTTGGCACAATAATGTAGTTCCAAGTTCTATCGCTATGGTTTGTGTCCTATTGAAGTAGCCCGAAGCACAGACTGACGAGAATCACTTTCATTGAAAGGGGTTGCCAAGCTTCCGTAAAACTACGAGTTTCCTGAATTCTCAGCAAACATTTTTTCACCCAATCTTGATGATACTTGCAGGTAATGATCAGTAATCCAATCCCACTTGGCTCACCAAATTTCGTTCTTCTAGATTAAACCGTTCCTTTGCAGTAACCGTTTTCATGTTTAGGTTTCACTCTGTTTTCTCCTATATGGATACATGTAGTTGGAACTCTAAATCAAACGCGGGTTGTGCTAGCTCTTTGAAACTTGGCACAATAATGTAGTTCCAAGTTCTATCGCTATGGTTTGTATCCTATTGAAGTAGCCCCAAGCAGAGACTGACGAGAATCACATTCATTGAAATTGGTTGCCAAGCTTCCAAAAAACTACGAGTTTCCTGAAATCTCAGCAAACATTTTTTCACCCAATCTTGATGATACGTGCAGGTAATGATCAGTACACCAATCCCACTTGACTCACCAAATTTCGTTCTTCTAGGTTAAACCGTTCGTTTGCAGTAACCGTTTTCATGTTTAGGTTTCACTCTGTTTTCTCCTATATGGATACATGTAGTTGGAACTCTAAATCAAACGCGGTTTGTGCTAGCTCTTTGAAACGTGGCACAATAATGTAGTTCCAAGTTCTATCGCTATGGTTTGTGTCCTATTGAAGTAGCCCCAAGCAGAGACTGACGAGAATCACTTTCATTGAAAGGGGTTGCCAAGCTTCCAAAAAAACTACGAGTTTCCTGAAATCTCAACAAACATTTTTTCACCAATCTTGATGATACTTGCAGGTAATGATCAGTAATCCAATCCCACTTGGCTCACCAAATTTCGTTCTTCTAGGTTAAACCGTTCCTTTGCAGTAACCGTTTTCATGTTTAGCTTTCACTCTGTTTTCTCCTATATGGATACATGTAGTTGGAACTCTAAATCAAACACGGTTTGGGCTAGCTCCATGAAACCAGGCACAATAATGTAGTTCCAAGTTCTATCGCTATGGTTTGTGTCCTATTGAAGTAGCCCCAAGCAGAGACTGACGAGAATCACTTTCATTGGAACGGGTTGCCAAGCTTCCGTGAAACTACGAGTTTCCTGAAATCTCAGCAAACATTTTTTCACCAATCTTGATGATACTTGCAGGTAATGATCAGTAATCCAATCCCACTTGGCTCACCAAATTTCGTTCTTCTAGGTTAAACCGTTCCTTTTCAGTAACCGTTTTCATGTTTAGCTTTCACTCTGTTTTCTCCTATATGGATACATGTAGTTGGAACTCTAAATCAAACACGGTTTGTGCTAATTCTTTGAAACTTGGCACAATAATGTAGTTCCAAGTTCTATCGCTATGGTTTGTGTCCTATTGAGGTAGCCCGAAGCAGAGACTGACGAGAATCACTTTCATTGAAAGGGGTTGCCAAGCGTCCGTAAAACTACGAGTTTCCTGAAATCTCAGCAAACATTTTTTCACCCAATCTTGATGATACTTGCAGGTAATGATCAGTAATCCAATCCCACTTGGCTCACCAAATTTCGTTCTTCTAGGTTAAACCGTTCCTTTGCAGTAACCGTTTTCATGTTTAGGTTTCACTCTGTTTTCTCCTATATGGATACATGTAGTTGGAACTCTAAATCAAAAACGGATTGTGCTAGCTCTTTGAAACTTGGCACAATAATGTAGTTCCAAGAACTATCGCTATGGTTTGTGTCCTATTGAAGTAGCCCCAAGCAGAGACTGACGAGAATCACTTTCATTGAAAGGGGTTGCCAAGCTTCCAAAAAAACTACGAATTTCCTGAAATCTCACCAAACATTTTTTCACCAATCTTGATGATACTTGCAGGTAATGATCAGTAATCCAATCCCACTTGGCTCACCAAATTTCGTTCTTCTAGGTTAAACCGTTCCTTTGCAGTAACCGTTTTCATGTTTAGGTTTCACTCTGTTTTCTCCTATATGGATACATGTAGTTGGAACTCTAAATCAAAGACGGTTTGTGCTAGCTCTTTGAAACCAGGCACAATAATGTAGTTCCAAGTTCTATTGCTCTGGTTTGTGTCCTATTGAAGTAGCCCCAAGCAGAGACTGACGAGAATCACTTTCATTGAAAGGGGTTGCCAAGCTTCCAAAAAAACTACGAGTTTCCTGAAATCTCAGCAAACATTTTTTCACCAATCTTGATGATACTTGCAGGTAATGATCAGTAATCCAATCCCACTTGTCTCACCAAATTTCGTTCTTCTAGGTTAAACCGTTCCTTTGCAGTAACCGTTTTCATGTTTAGCTTTCACTCTGTTTTCTCCTATATGGATACATGTAGTTGGAACTCTAAATCAAACACGGTTTGTGCTAATTCTTTGAAACTTGGCACAATAATGTAGTTCCAAGTTCTATCGCTATGGTTTGTGTCCTATTGAAGTAGCCCGAAGCAGAGACTGACGAGAATCACTTTCATTGAAAGGGGTTGCCAAGCTTCCGTAAAACTACGAGTTTCCTGAAATCTCAGCAAACATTTTTTCACCCAATCTTGATTATACTTGCAGGTAATGATCAGTACACCAATCCCACTTGGCTCACCAAATTTCGTTCTTCTAGATTAAACCGTTCCTTTGCAGTAACCGTTTTCATGTTTAGGTTTCACTCTGTTTTCTCCTATATGGATACATGTAGTTGGAACTCTAAATCAAACGCGGTTTGTGCTAGCTCTTTGAAACTTGGCACAATAATGTAGTTCCAAGTTCTATCGCTATGGTTTGTATCCTATTGAAGTAGCCCCAAGCAGAGACTGACGAGAATCACATTCATTGAAATTGGTTGCCAAGCTTCCAAAAAACTACGAGTTTCCTGAAATCTCAGCAAACATTTTTTCACCCAATCTTGATGATACTTGCAGGTAATGATCAGTACACCAATCCCACTTGGCTCACCAAATTTCGTTCTTCTAGGTTAAACCGTTCCTTTGCAGTAACCGTTTTCATGTTTAGGTTTCACTCTGTTTTCTCCTATATGGATACATGTAGTTGGAACTCTAAATCAAACGCGGTTTGTGCTAGCTCTTTGAAACTTGGCACAATAATGTAGTTCCAAGTTCTATCGCTATGGTTTGTGTCCTATTGAAGTAGCCCCAAGCAGAGACTGACGATAATCACATTCATTGAAAGGGGTTGCCAAGCTTCCAAAAAAACTACGAGTTTCCTGAAATCTCACCAAACATTTTTTCACCAATCTTGATGATACTTGCAGGTAATGATCAGTAATCCAATCCCACTTGGCTCACCAAATTTCGTTCTTCTAGGTTAAACCGTTCCTTTGCAGTAACCGTTTTCATGTTTAGCTTCCACTCTGTTTTCTCCTATATGGATACATGTATTTGGAACTCTAAATCAAACACGGTTTGTGCTAATTCTTTGAAACTTGGCACAATAATGTAGTTCCAAGTTCTATCGCTATGGTTTGTGTCCTATTGAAGTAGCCCGAAGCAGAGACTGACGAGAATCACTTTCATTGAAAGGGGTTGCCAAGCTTCCGTAAAACTACGAGTTTCCTGAAATCTCAGCAAACATTTTTTCACCAATCTTGATGATACTTGCAGATAATTATCAGTACATCAATCCCACTTGGCTCACCAAATTTCGTTCTTCTAGGTTAAACCGTTCCTTTGTAGCAACCGTTTTCATGTTTAGGTTTCCCTCTATTTTCTCCTATATGGATACATGTAGTTGGAACTCTAAATCAAACGCGGTTTGTGCTAGCTCTTTGAAACTTGGCACAATAATG
This sequence comes from Urocitellus parryii, assembly GCF_045843805.1. NCBI lineage: Eukaryota > Metazoa > Chordata > Mammalia > Rodentia > Sciuridae > Urocitellus > Urocitellus parryii. The sequence continues at coordinate 10,817 of NW_027552758.1, read as the reverse complement.
TAGTTCCAAGTTCTATCTCTATGGTTTGTGTCCTATTGAAGTAGCCCCAAGCAGAGACCTACGAGAATCACTTTCATTGAAAGGGGTTGCCAAGCTTCCAAAAAACTACGAGTTTCCTGAAATCTCAGCAAACATTTTTTCACCCAAACTTGATGACACGTGCAGGTAATGATCAGTACACCAATCCCACTTGGCTCACCAAATTTCGTTCTTCTAGGTTAAACCGTTCCTTTGCAGTAACCGTTTTCATGTTTAGGTTTCACTCTGTTTTCTCCTATATGGATACATGTAGTTGGAACTCTAAATCAAACGCGGTTTGTGCTAGCTCTTTGAAACTTGGCACAATAATGTAGTTCCAAGTTCTATCGCTATGGTTTGTGTCCTATTGAAGTAGCCCGAAGCAGAGACTGACGAGAATCACTTTCATTGAAAGGGGTTGCCAAGCTTCCAAAAAAACTACGAGTTTCCTGAAATCTCAACAAACATTTTTTCACCAATCTTGATGATAGTTGCAGGTAATGATCAGTAATCCAATCCCACTTGGCTCACCAAATTTCGTTCTTCTAGGTTAAACCGTTCCTTTGCAGTAACCGTTTTCATGTTTACCTTTCACTCTGTTTTCTCCTATATGGATACATGTAGTTGGAACTCTAAATCAAACACGGTTTGGGCTAGCTCCATGAAACCAGGCACAATAATGTAGTTCCAAGTTCTATCACTATGGTTTGTGTCCTATTGAAGTAGCCCCAAGCAGAGACTGACGAGAATCACTTTCATTGGAACGGGTTGCCAAGCTTCCGTGAAACTACGAGTTTCCTGAAATCTCAGCAAACATTTTTTCACCAATCTTGATGATACTTGCAGGTAATGATCAGTAATCCAATCCCACTTGGCTCACCAAATTTCGTTCTTCTAGGTTAAACCGTTCCTTTTCAGTAACCGTTTTCATGTTTAGCTTTCACTCTGTTTTCTCCTATATGGATACATGTAGTTGGAACTCTAAATCAAACACGGTTTGTGCTAATTCTTTGAAACTTGGCACAATAATGTAGTTCCAAGTTCTATCGCTATGGTTTGTGTCCTATTGAGGTAGCCCGAAGCAGAGACTGACGAGAATCACTTTCATTGAAAGGGGTTGCCAAGCTTCCGTAAAACTACGAGTTTCCTGAAATCTCAGCAAACATTTTTTCACCCTATCTTGATGATACTTGCAGGTAATGATCAGCAATCCAATCCCACTTGGCTCACCAAATTTCGTTCTTCTAGGTTAAACCGTTCCTTTGCAGTAACCGTTTTCATGTTTAGGTTTCACTCTGTTTTCTCCTATATGGATACATGTAGTTGGAACTCTAAATCAAAGACGGTTTTGTGCTAGCTCTTTGAAACCAGGCACAATAATGTAGTTCCAAGTTCTATTGCTCTGGTTTGTGTCCTATTGAAGTAGCCCCAAGCAGAGACTGACGAGAATCACTTTCATTGAAAGGGGTTGCCAAGCTTCCAAAAAAACTACGAGTTTCCTGAAATCTCAGCAAACATTTTTTCACCAATCTTGATGATACTTGCAGGTAATTATCAGTAATCCAATCCCACTTGTCTCACCAAATTTCGTTCTTCTAGGTTAAACCGTTCCTTTGCAGTAACCGTTTTCATGTTTAGCTTTCACTCTGTTTTCTCCTATATGGATACATGTAGTTGGAACTCTAAATCAAACACGGTTTGTGCTAGCTCCATGAAACCAGGCACAATAATGTAGTTCCAAGTTCTATCGCTATGGTTTGTGTCCTATTGAAGTAGCCCCAAGCAGAGACTGACGAGAATCACTTTCATTGAAAGGGGTTGCCAAGCTTCCAAAAAAACTACGAGTTTCCTGAAATCTCACCAAACATTTTTTCACCAATCTTGATGATACTTGCAGGTAATGATCAGTAATCCAATCACACTTGGCTCACCAAATTTCGTTCTTCTAGGTTAAACCGTTCCTTTGCAGGAACCGTTTTCATGTTTAGGTTTCACTCTGTTTTCTCCTATATGGATACATGTAGTTGGAACTCTAAATCAAACGCGGTTTGTGCTAGCTCTTTGAAACTTGGCACAATAATGTAGTTCCAAGTTCTATCGCTATGGTTTGTATCCTATTGAAGTAGCCCCAAGCAGAGACTGACGAGAATCACTTTCATTGAAAGGGGTTGCCAAGCTTCCAAAAAAACTACGAGTTTCCTGAAATCTCACCAAACATTTTTTCACCAATCTTGATGATACTTGCAGGTAATGATCAGTAATCCAATCCCACTTGGCTCACCAAATTTCGTTCTTCTAGGTTAAACCGTTCCTTTGCAGTAACCGTTTTCATGTTTAGGTTTCACTGTTTTCTCCTATATGGATACATGTAGTTGGAACTCTAAATCAAAGACGGTTTGTGCTAGCTCTTTGAAACCAGGCACAATAATGTAGTTCCAAGTTCTATTGCTCTGGTTTGTGTCCTATTGAAGTAGCCCCAAGCAGAGACTGACGAGAATCACTTTCATTGAAAGGGGTTGCCAAGCTTCCAAAAAAACTACGAGTTTCCTGAAATCTCAGCAAACATTTTTTCACCAATCATGATGATACTTGCAGGTAATGATCAGTAATCCAATCCCACTTGTCTCACCAAATTTCGTTCTTCTAGGTTAAACCGTTCCTTTGCAGTAACCGTTTTCATGTTTAGCTTTCACTCTGTTTTCTCCTATATGGATACATGTAGTTGGAACTCTAAATCAAACACGGTTTGTGCTAATTCTTTGAAACTTGGCACAATAATGTAGTTCCAAGTTCTATCGCTATGGTTTGTGTCCTATTGAAGTAGCCCCAAGCAGAGACTGACGAGAATCACTTTCATTGAAAGGGGTTGCCAAGCTTCCGTAAAACTACGAGTTTCCTGAAATCTCAGCAAACATTTTTTCACCCAATCTTGATTATACTTGCAGGTAATGATCAGTACACCAATCCCACTTGGCTCACCAAATTTCGTTCTTCTAGATTAAACCGTTCCTTTGCAGTAACCGTTTTCATGTTTAGGTTTCACTCTGTTTTCTCCTATATGGATACATGTAGTTGGAACTCTAAATCAAACGCGGTTTGTGCTAGCTCTTTGAAACTTGGCACAATAATGTAGTTCCAAGTTCTATCGCTATGGTTTGTGTCCTATTGAAGTAGCCCCAAGCAGAGACTGACGAGAATCACATTCATTGAAAGGGGTTGCCAAGCTTCCAAAAAACTACAAGTTTCCTGAAATCTCAGCAAACATTTTTTCACCCAATCTTGATGATACTTGCAGGTAATGATCAGTACACCAATCCCACTTGGCTCACCAAATTTCGTTCTTCTAGGTTAAACCGTTCCTTTGCAGTAACCGTTTTCATGTTTAGGTTTCACTCTGCTTTCTCCTATATGGATACATGTAGTTGGAACTCTAAATCAAACGCGGTTTGTGCTAGCTCTTTGAAACTTGGCACAATAATGTAGTTCCAAGTTCTATGGCTATGGTTTGTGTCCTATTGAAGTAGCCGCAACAGAGACTGACGAGAATCACTTTCATTGAAAGGGGTTGCCAAGCTTCCAAAAAAACTACGAGTTTCCTGAAATCTCACCAAACATTTTTTCACCAATCTTGATGATACTTGCAGGTAATGATCAGTAATCCAATCCCACTTGGCTCACCAAATTTCGTTCTTCTAGGTTAAACCGTTCCTTTGCAGTAACCGTTTTCATGTTTAGGTTTCACTCTGTTTTCTCCTATATGGATACATGTAGTTGGAACTCTAGATCAAAGACGGTTTGTGATAGCTCTTTGAAACCAGGCACAATAATGTAGTTCCAAGTTCTATCGCTATGGTTTGTGTCCTATTGAAGTAGCCCCAAGCAGAGACTGACGAGAATCACTTTCATTGGAAGGGGTTGCCAAGCTTCTGTGAAACTACGAGTTTCCTGAAATCTCAGCAAACATTTTTTCACCAATCTTGATGATACTTGCAGGTAATGATCAGTAATCCAATCCCACTTGGCTCACCAAATTTCGTTCTTCTAGGTTAAACCGTTCCTTTGCAGTAACCGTTTACATGTTTAGGTTTCACTCTGTTTTCTCCTATATGGATACATGTAGTTGGAATTCTAAATCAAACACGGTTTGTGCTAGCTCTTTGAAACTTGGCACAATAATGTAGTTCCAAGTTCTATCGCTATGGTTTGTGTCCTATTGAAGTAGCCCAAAGCACAGACTGACGAGAATCACTTTCATTGAAAGGGGTTGCCAAGCTTCCAAAAAACTACGAGTTTCCTGAAATCTCAGCAAACATTTTTTCACCAATCTTGATGATACTTGCAGATAATGATCAGTACACCAATCCCACTTGGCTCACCAAATTTCGTTCTTCTAGGTTAAACCGTTCCTTTTTAGCAACCGTTTTCATGTTTAGGTTTCATTCTGTTTTCTCCTATATGGATACATGTAGTGGAACTCTAAATCAAACGCGGTTTGTGCTAGCTCTTTGAAACTTGGCACAATAATGTAGTTCCATGTTCTATTGCTATGGTTTGTATCCTATTGAAGTAGCCCCAAGCAGAGACTGACGAGAATCACATTCATTGAAATTGGTTGCCAAGCTTCCAAAAAACTACGAGTTTCCTGAAATCTCAGCAAACATTTTTTCACCCAATCTTGATGATACTTGCAGGTAATGATCAGTACACCAATCCCACTTGGCTCACCAAATTTCGTTCTTCTAGGTTAAACCGTTCCTTTGCAGTAACCGTTTTCAGGTTTAGGTTTCACTCTGTTTTCTCCTATATGGATACATGTAGTTGGAACTCTAAATCAAAGACGGTTTGTGCTAGCTCTTTGAAACTTGGCACAATAATGTAGTTCCAAGTTCTATCGCTATGGTTTGTGTCCTATTGAAGTAGCCCGAAGCAGAGACTGACGAGAATCACATTCATTGAAAGGGGTTGCCAAGCTTCCGTAAAACTACGAGTTTACTGAAATCTCAGCAAACATTTTTTCACCCAATCTTGATGATACTTGCAGGTAATGATCAGTACACCAATCCCACTTGGCTCACCAAATTTCGTTCTTCTAGGTTAAACCGTTCCTTTGCAGTAACCGTTTTCATGTTTAGGTTTCACTCTGTTTTCTCCTATATGGATACATGTAGTTGGAACTCTAAATCAAACACGGTTTGTGCTAGCTCTTTGAAACTTAACACAATAATGTAGTTCCAAGTTCTATGGCTATGGTTTGTGTCCTATTGAAGTAGCCCCAAGCAGAGACTGACGAAATTCACTTTCATTATAAGGGGTTGCCAAGCTTCCGTAAAACTATGAGTTTCCTGAAATCTCAGCAAACATTTTTTCACCCAATCTTGATGATACTTGCAGGTAATGATCAGTACCCCAATCCCACTTGGCTCACCAAATTTCGTTCTTCTAGGTTAAACCGTTCCTTTGCAGTAACCGTTTTCATGTTTAGGTTTCACTCTGTTTTCTCCTATATGGATACATGTAGTTGGAACTCTAAATCAAACGCGGTTTGTGCTAGCTCTTTGAAACTTGGCACAATAATGTAGTTCCATGTTCTATCGCTAAGGTTTGTGTCCTATTGAAGTAGCCCCAAGCAGAGACTGACGAGAATCACTTTCATTGAAAGGGGTTGCCAAGCTTCCGTAAAACTACGAGTTTCCTGAAATTTCAGCAAACATTTTTCACCCAATCTTGATGATACTTGCAGGTAATGATCAGTACACCAATCCCACTTGGCTCACCAAATTTCGTTCTTCTAGGTTAAACCGTTCCTCTGCAGTAACCGTTTTCATGTTTAGGTTTCACTCTGTTTTCTCCTATATGGATACATGTAGTTGGAACTATAAATCAAACACGGTTTGTGCTAGCTCTTTAAAACTTGGCACAATAATGTAGTTCCAAGTTCTATGGCTACTTATTGTGTCCTATTGAAGTAGCCCCAAGCAGAGACTGACGAGAATCACTTTCATTGAAAGGGTTTGCCAAGCTTCCAAAAAACTACGAGTTTCCTGAAATCTCAGCAAACATTTTTTCACCAATCTTGATGATACTTGCAGATAATTATCAGTACATCAATCCCACTTGGCTCACCAAATTTCGTTCTTCTAGGTTAAACCGTTCCTTTGTAGCAACCGTTTTCATGTTTAGGTTTCCCTCTATTTTCTCCTATATGGATACATGTAGTTGGAACTCTAAATCAAACGCGGGTTGTGCTAGCTCTTTGAAACTTGGCACAATAATGTAGTTCCAAGTTCTATCTCTATGGTTTGTGTCCTATTGAAGTAGCCCCAAGCAGAGACCTACGAGAATCACTTTCATTGAAAGGGGTTGCCAAGCTTCCAAAAATCTACGAGTTTCCTGAAATCTCAGCAAACATTTTTTCACCCAATCTTGATGATACATGCAGGTCATGATCAGTACACCAATCCCACTTGGCTCACCAAATTTCGTTCTTCTAGGTTAAACCGTTCCTTTGCAGTAACCGTTTTCATGTTTAGTTTTCACTCTGTTTTCTCCTATATGGATATATGTAGTTGGAACTCTAAATCAAACACGGTTTGTGCTAGCTCCTTGAAACTTGGCACAATAATGTAGTTCCAAGTTCTATCTCTATGGTTTGTGTCCTATTGAAGTAGCCCCAAGCAGAGACTGACGAGAATCACATTCATTGAAAGGGGTTGCCAAGCTTCCAAAAAACTACGAGTTTCCTGAAATCTCAGCAAACATTTTTTCACCCAATCTTGATGATACTTGCAGGTAATGATCAGTACACCAATCCCACTTGGCTCACCAAATTTCGTTCTTCTAGGTTAAACCGTTCCTTTGCAGTAACCGTTTTCATGTTTAGGTTTCACTCTGTTTTCTCCTATATGGATACATGTAGTTGGAACTCTAAATCAAACACGGTTTGTGCTAGCTCTTTGAAACTTGGCACAAGAATGTAGTTCCAAGTTCTATCTCTATGGTTTGTGTCCTATTGAAGTAGCCCCAAGCAGAGACCTACGAGAATCACTTTCATTGAAAGGGGTTGCCAAGCTTCCAAAAATCTACGAGTTTCCTGAAATCTCAGCAAACATTTTTTCACCCAATCTTGATGATACATGCAGGTCATGATCAGTACACCAATCCCACTTGGCTCACCAAATTTCGTTTTTCTAGGTTAAACCGTTCCTTTGCAGTAACCGTTTACATGTTTAGGTTTCACTCTGTTTTCTCCTATATGGATACATGTAGTTGGAATTCTAAATCAAACACGGTTTGTGCTAGCTCTTTGAAACTTGGCACAATAATGTAGTTCCAAGTTCTATGGCTATGGTTTGTGTCCTATTGAAGTAGCCCAAAGCAGAGACTGACGAGAATCCCTTTCATTGAAAGGGGTTGCCAAGCTTCCAAAAAACTACGAGTTTCCTGAAATCTCAGCAAACATTTTTTCACCAATCTTGATGATACTTGCAGATAATGATCAGTACACCAATCCCACTTGGCTCACCAAATTTCGTTCTTCTAGGTTAAACCGTTCCTTTTTAGCAACCGTTTTCATGTTTAGGTTTCACTCTGTTTTCTCCTATATGGATACATGTAGTTGGAACTCTAAATCAAACGCGGGTTGTGCTAGCTCTTTGAAACTTGGCACAATAATGTAGTTCCAAGTTCTATCGCTATGGTTTGTATCCTACTGAAGTAGCCCCAAGCAGAGACTGACGAGAATCACATTCATTGAAAGGGGTTGCCAAGCTTCCAATAAACTACGAGTTTCCTGAAATCTCAGCAAACATTTTTTCACCCAATCCTGATGATACTTGCAGGTAATGATCAGTACACCAATCCCACTTGGCTCACCAAATTTCGTTCTTCTAGGTTAAACCGTTCCTCTGCAGTAACCGTTTTCATGTTTAGGTTTCACTCTGTTTTCTCCTATATGGATACATGTAGTTGGAACTATAAATCAAACACGGTTTGTGCTAGCTCTTTAAAACTTGGCACAATAATGTAGTTCCAAGTTCTATGGCTACTTATTGTGTCCTATTGAAGTAGCCCCAAGCAGAGACTGACGAGAATCACTTTCATTGAAAGGGTTTGCCAAGCTTCCAAAAAACTACGAGTTTCCTGAAATCTCAGCAAACATTTTTTCACCAATCTTGATGATACTTGCAGATAATTATCAGTACATCAATCCCACTTGGCTCACCAAATTTCGTTCTTCTAGGTTAAACCGTTCCTTTGTAGCAACCGTTTTCATGTTTAGGTTTCCCTCTATTTTCTCCTATATGGATACATGTAGTTGGAACTCTAAATCAAACGCGGTTTGTGCTAGCTCTCTGAAACTTGCCACAATAATGTAGTTCCAAGTTCTATCGCTATGGTTTGTGTCCTATTGAAGTAGCCCCAAGCAGAGACTGACGAGAATCACATTCATTGAAATAGGTTGCCAACCTTAGAAAAAAAATACGAGTTTCCTGAAATTTCAGCAAACATTTTTTCACCAATCTTGATGATACTTGCAGGTAATGATCAGTAATCCAATCACACTTGGCTTACCAAATGTCGTTCTTCTAGGTTAAACCGTTCCTTTGCAGTAACCGTTTTCATGTTTAGGTTTCACTCTGTTTTCTCCTATATGGATACATGTAGTTGGAACTCTAAATCAAACGCGGTTTGTGCTAGCTCTTTGAAACTTGGCACAATAATGTAGTTCCAAGTTCTATCGCTAAGGTTTGTGTCCTATTGAAGTAGCCCCAAGCAGAGACTGACGAGAATCACTTTCATTGAAAGGGGTTGCCAAGCTTCCGTAAAACTACGAGTTTCCTGAAATCTCAGCAAACATTTTTCACCCAATCTTGATGATACTTGCAGGTAATGATCAGTACACCAATCCCACTTGGCTCACCAAATTTCGTTCTTCTAGGTTAAACCGTTCCTCTGCAGTAACCGTTTTCATGTTTAGGTTTCACTCTGTTTTCTCCTATATGGATACATGTAGTTGGAACTCTAAATCAAACACGGTTTGTGCTAGCTCTTTAAAACTTGGCACAATAATGTAGTTCCAAGTTCTATGGCTACTTATTGTGTCCTATTGAAGTAGCCCCAAGCAGAGACTGACGAGAATCACTTTCATTGAAAGGGTTTGCCAAGCTTCCAAAAAACTACGAGTTTCCTGAAATCTGAGCAAACATTTTTTCACCAATCTTGATGATACTTGCAGATAATTATCAGTACATCAATCCCACTTGGCTCACCAAATTTCGTTCTTCTAGGTTAAACCGTTCCTTTGTAGCAACCGTTTTCATGTTTAGGTTTCCCTCTATTTTCTCCTATATGGATACATGTAGTTGGAACTCTAAATCAAACGCGGTTTGTGCTAGCTCTTTGAAACTTGGCACAATAATGTAGTTCCAAGTTCTATCTCTATGGTTTGTGTCCTATTGAAGTAGCCCCAAGCAGAGACCTACGAGAATCACTTTCATTGAAAGGGGTTGCCAAGCTTCCAAAAATCTACGAGTTTCCTGAAATCTCAGCAAACATTTTTTCACCCAATCTTGATGATACATGCAGGTCATGATCAGTACACCAATCCCACTTGGCTCACCAAATTTCGTTCTTCTAGGTTAAACCGTTCCTTTGCAGTAACCGTTTTCATGTTTAGTTTTCACTCTGTTTTCTCCTATATGGATACATGTAGTTGGAACTCTAAATCAAACACGGTTTGTGCTAGCTCCTTGAAACTTGGCACAATAATGTAGTTCCAAGTTCTATCTCTATGGTTTGTGTCCTATTGAAGTAGCCCCAAGCAGAGACTGACGAGAATCACATTCATTGAAAGGGGTTGCCAAGCTTCCAAAAAACTACGAGTTTCCTGAAATCTCAGCAAACATTTTTTCACCCAATCTTGATGATACTTGCAGGTAATGATCAGTACACCAATCCCACTTGGCTCACCAAATTTCGTTCTTCTAGGTTAAACCGTTCCTTTGCAGTAACCGTTTTCATGTTTAGGTTTCACTCTGTTTTCTCCTATATGGATACATGTAGTTGGAACTCTAAATCAAACACGGTTTGTGCTAGCTCTTTGAAACTTGGCACAAGAATGTAGTTCCAAGTTCTATCTCTATGGTTTGTGTCCTATTGAAGTAGCCCCAAGCAGAGACCTACGAGAATCACTTTCATTGAAAGGGGTTGCCAAGCTTCCAAAAATCTACGAGTTTCCTGAAATCTCAGCAAACATTTTTTCACCCAATCTTGATGATACATGCAGGTCATGATCAGTACACCAATCCCACTTGGCTCACCAAATTTCGTTTTTCTAGGTTAAACCGTTCCTTTGCAGTAACCGTTTACATGTTTAGGTTTCACTCTGTTTTCTCCTATATGGATACATGTAGTTGGAATTCTAAATCAAACACGGTTTGTGCTAGCTCTTTGAAACTTGGCACAATAATGTAGTTCCAAGTTCTATGGCTATGGTTTGTGTCCTATTGAAGTAGCCCAAAGCAGAGACTGACGAGAATCCCTTTCATTGAAAGGGGTTGCCAAGCTTCCAAAAAACTACGAGTTTCCTGAAATCTCAGCAAACATTTTTTCACCAATCTTGATGATACTTGCAGATAATGATCAGTACACCAATCCCACTTGGCTCACCAAATTTCGTTCTTCTAGGTTAAACCGTTCCTTTTTAGCAACCGTTTTCATGTTTAGGTTTCACTCTGTTTTCTCCTATATGGATACATGTAGTTGGAACTCTAAATCAAACGCGGGTTGTGCTAGCTCTT